>NC_056730.1:400802752-400887752 GCF_019279795.1 Protopterus annectens | reverse complement strand
AAAGTAACTTCCTTTCCTGAAAGTTTCTATGCCCCTTATGCTCAAAGATTGTAGAATGCAGGACATAGGTTAATATTATATATGGTAACAATATAAGGATGGATAAGATAAACTACTACAGCCCATTTTAATACATTGAGAAAAGACAGAACAGAGTAGCTTAAAGGTAAAAAAAAACATTTTATATATGGTATGTGATAGTTGAAAAAAAGATCACATGGGGAGCATTACAAATGCAGTAATCATTAAACTCCAAAGAGTGAAAAGACTGGAAAATTATCCATCCCCTCCCTATAGGCCTAACCCCTATCCCCATTAGTGGAGATGAATTAAATAAATCAGTCTTGTAAAGGCACCATTGAAATATCAACAAACCATATAAAACTATTTTACAAAAACATTATTGAGAAACATTCTTTTGCATCTGACCTTCTTGGGTTTACTGGTGTAAATATGAATATTTTCTGTCATTTGATTTGAAAAATAATATCACAAAGGGCAAATATAAGCCGCAGTGCTGACTGACTGCTGGAACACATGAGCACCTTGTAGTTTTAGTAGATGAGGCAGTTATAGCACAGCCATTCTTGCATCAAGTTTTCCCAGGCTATATAGTGAGTAAAGGGCTGAATTACTACATCATAACTGTAGCAAGATAAATGGGCAGCCACAGTGGTGCAGCAGTTAGTGTTGCTGCCTCACAGTAAGAGGTTCTCTGGTTTGATTCTTGGCTGGGGTGTCTTATGTGGAGAGTCTGCATGTCCTCCCTGCAGTCGCAAGGGTTATTTATTTATTTTATTTATTTGACATTTGTTTACCGGGGTGGTCTGACTGGGTCAACAGAACCCAATTTCAGCAGAGGCCGGGGAGAAAAGCTCCACATTCAGTACAATACAAATACAGTATAATCCAATACAATAAAAATTACATTAGAAATACTATACAAAAAATAAGTTGAAAGAACAAACTGCTACAAAATGCTGAAATATATTACTACACATCTAGACAATGCTATACAGTTAAAACACTACAGACAATAATAGTCACTGTCACAATACATGATGTAGACATTGTCCAAAAAAAGTAATACGTAGGTAGTGCATTGTGTGACATTGACTGTAATAGTACAAGCAAAATAGAATGTCAGTTTCAGTTAGGAAAATTGCAGCCAGAAAGTTAGTGATGCAGATAGTGAGAGAGAGTTAAGAAGAATAGAAGCAATAAGGCCTGAGTAGTAGCTTAAGGATATGTTATAGAAGCAGAGAAGGAGTTAGAAGAGCCTTAGGATCTTGCAGTCTGTGAGGGATTGAAATGTGACAGAAAGAGGAACACCTGGGCATTAGGCAGGCTTTATGCAAGAGCAGAGCCATGTATTTTTGAGATGATTTTTAAAGAGGATTTGAAATCGGTTAGTGCAGGTATAGACCTGGTAGCTAGAGGTAGTGAATTCCAAAGTATAGAGACAAGAGTATGAATACAGAGAGTGACCAGGTTTTCTTGTGGGTTTTGAGACAGCTAAGAGATTTTTGTCTTCTGATCATAAGGATCAATTTGGTGTGTAAGGTGTGACTAGACTGGTTAGTGCAAGGCAGGCAGTAGGCTTGAAAATAAGGTTGTGTAAGGTGGATAGCTGAATAAAGGGCAAGTTGGTTGGGGAGTTCAAGCCAGTCTAATTCTAGGAGTGGTTTACAGTGGTGTGTGTGATATTTAGAGTTTGTGGCAAACTTTGCAACTTTGTTGTAGTACTGTTCCAACTTGCTTAGGGTAGAATTTTGTAAGTTAGTTAAGATAGGGGCACCATAAAGAAGGGAGGGGAAGTAAAAATGTTTTTGCAAGGGCAGTTTCGGTTGCTGCAGTAAAGAAATGTTTAAGAGTCCCAGTTTTTGATACGTTTTCTTTATATTTTGCTGTATATGGGGGTCAAATGTAAGTTTATTGTCAATGATAACACCTAGAAGTTTGGTTTCCTGCACTATTTCAATGATAGTGCTGTCAGATACAAGGATGTTGAAATGTTCAGTGACAGGGGAGGTGTTTTTGGGATGAAAGAGTACTAGTTTTGTCTTCTTTGGATTAAGAAAGAGTTGGACATTTCTTAGCCAGGATTCGACTGCAGTAAAGGATTGAGTTTTTGAAAGTAGTTCTGATAGTGATTGAGCAGTGTAGATTATGGTGGAATCATCAGTGTACTGAATGGGAGTCCCAGGGTGAGAGGCAGTGTGAAGGTTGTTTGTGAAAATGTTGAAGAGTAGGGGTCCTAGGATGGAGCCTTGGGGGACTCCAGTAGGGTTGTGGAGGAAGGGTGAGAGTTCATTGGACCATTTCACTGCTTGCTTACAATCCTTGAGGTAGCTCTGAAACCATTTTACTGTGTTATGCGAGAGGCCTAGGTTAGACAGTGTGTTCAACAGTAAGGGGTGCGACACTGTGTCAAAGACCTTGGAGAGATCAAGGAATACTGAGGCTGTATAGCATCCTGCATCTCTGGCCTTGTTCACGGTGTCTGTAAAAGATAATAGGGCTGTAGCTGTGCTGTGTCTAGGTCAGAAGCCATTTTGGGTTTTGGTTAAAAGGTTGTTTTGCAATAGATGTTGTATTACCTGCTGATGGATACCTCTCTTGAGAATTTTGTATATGGGTGACAAGATGGCTAAAGGATGGAAATTGGATGGATCAAAAGAGTTGCCTCATTTGTGGATGGGGGTAATGTGAGATTGTTTCCATATGGTAGATACTTCTGATTCGGATAAAGACCTATTTATAAGGATACTGATTGGGTAGGAGACTGAGTTAGCAGCCAGTTTGAGGTAGTATGGGGGAGATTATCAGCTGAGTTAGAGCAGGGTTTTAGTTTTAGTAGCAGTTTCTTAATGGTGTCAGTGGGTATGGACTGAAATGAGAATGGGGTTTGTATGACATTTTGTTGAGTAGGGGTTGTTAGTTATGACAGGGTTAGAAGTAGTTGATGGCCTAGGGTTGGTGTCTGAATAGGTTGAAGGGTGGGGGGTCCAGCATTAGGGGTGTTAGTTAAGTCCAAAATTGATTTTATGAAGTGCTTGTTAAAGTTTTCAGCTATTTGTGATGGAGGGGTATCTGGTGATAGGGTGTGCTCTCCATTTCTTCCAGGGTTAAGTAGAGACGATATGGAGTGCCAAAATTTACTGGGGTTGATTTTATGCTGAAGTTGAAGCTGGGAATAATATGACTTCTTATCTCTGTTGATTAGTGTTGTCACTTTGCTATGTAGTGTTTTGAAATTAACACGATTTTGTTATTTTTTGCTTTGTTTCCAGGTTGACCAGGCTAGGTCCCTTTGCTTCATCAGGTGTTTACGTTCCTCAAAGAGCCATGGTGCCAAGTTCTTTTTGATTCTTTTCATACGAATGGGAGCTGGGGTATTAAGTATGTGAAGGAAGGTGTTATTAAAGTACAGTACAGCATCATTAAGGGGCATCCAGTCTATTTCATGTAGGAGATTGTTGAATTTATACTGACAAAAATTAGTTGAGTTCTTAACCGATTTCATAGAATGTACTCTTAGTTGTTGGGAGTTTGTTCTAAGGGAATAAGCTGGTAGATGATCGCTCAGGGAGTTTGACAGTGTACCAGAAGAGGGGTAATTGGCAGAGTGGGATACTAAAATTCAGTCTAAGGTGGATTGGCAGGTAAGATCTTTTTTGTATCTTGTTTGAGCATTGATAAGCTGAGAAAAAAACATACAGATTTATATTATTTGTGGGGGAGGTGGAAGCTATGGTTTGCCAATCTATATTTACATCTCCTAAGATTATTGTTTCAAGGTTTATTGTTTGGGATGTCCAGGATAAAATATTTTCCAACACTGGTATATTGTTACCTGGTGGGATATATATTACTATTATGCAAATTATTTTTCATATATTGAGGTTCAAAAAGGAGACTAGTACCTCAACATTGGAAAAGGTGGGTATATTACTGGTGTAGGGTGTGATGTTGAGTGTAGAGGGATATAGAAGTGCTATCCCTCCCCTTTTTTTAGATCTATCTCTTCTGGTTATTGCAAAGTTTGGAGGTATTATTTCTGAGTCTTTTACACCGGGGTGTAGCCATGTTTCTGTAAGGGCTAGTATGTCAGGTTTATTTTGATCAATCCAGGCATGCAATGGAGCTATTTTATTACATACACTTCTAAGGTTCAGCATAAGTATGTTTAAATTTTTGGGGTTAATCTTTTGGTTAGGATTAGAAGGTGGGCCAGGGTTAGGATGTATGTCTCCACATTTGAGTATGTAGGTAATGAGGATGGAGTATCATGGGAAGTGTTTTTTATCCCTAGGTGATGATACTGGTGTCAAGTGTGGTTTTGTAGGAGGTGAGGAGGCCAATTTGTGGCTTGAATAATATGGGAGGGTATAGGTGAAAAGCTGAGAGGAGATATGTGAGAAGCTGTGTTGTTTATTGCGGTGATGGTTGGAGAAGGTTGTTGTTGTGTATTGATGTGTGGGGGTAAGCAAGGATATAGCTGTAGCGAGGTTGAGAATTAAGAGCAAAGAAGCTAGGCAGGTAAGGAGGAGGATGACAACTGTGATAGTGTGTTTAACAATAGTAAAAGTGGTATTTATGTGTTAGAATGTAATATCAGGTATAAACAGAGATTTTGTTATCTAGTGATGTGTGCGCAGCTAAAGGTAAGGTTGGAAATATTTTCACTTCAGGGTGGGCTTTGACAATGTGGTTAGGTGTTTTGCCCTGTGGTTTGTGATAAAGAGGGTGGAGGAGATGTGACTAGTCAGTAGTACAATTATGGCACATATATTAGTTTATGTGTATAATAGAAGAGAAGGTGGTAAGCCTGGAGTTAATGTAAGACAGTCTGAGGCAGTGATAGTATTGTGATGGCAAAACAGAGTAAGATGCAAAGAATCATAGTAGGGGGGATGAGAATTTAAGCTGATGGATGTAAGGGGAAGCAGATAAGTTTGGCTAAATAATAGTAGGTAAGGTGTGAATGAAATGTGGGTGTGGACAAGGTAGAGTTGTATATAATTGGATCAGAGGAATGAGGGGGAGTAGTTTGTTTGGGATATGAGTACAGGTGCTGGGGAGGGCAGGGGACCGGAGTGAGCGGAGTGAACGGAGTGGGAAGAAACCTGCAGATGGTTTACCACCATAAACAATCAGTGAGGTAGAATGTTGCTGAATACAAAGACAAAGTGACTGAACTATAAAAACTTGACCTGAGTCACAGCATCTAATTTTATAGTTATGGGCTTTTCAATGTCTTTTCCAGGGATCTATCACACTGATAAGAGTAAAATATGCTGAAGTGTTAATGTTAGCAGTAAAATGCCTATGAGTAAGTGGGGGTGGTGGGGGTGGGGATATCCTTCCATCAGATTCAACACTACAAACATAACACACTAGTGCATGACTTAAACTAAATTATTAGTCTATGAATTTGTCTTACATAAATTTAACTCAGTGTATTTTTTCCTTGTGAAATTTTGCAACTGCAAGTGAATTTCAGCTGTGTAAGTTCTTTAGGTAGTGGGTTGTTTCACTGGGAGAGAGAAAGAGAGAGAGAGAGTGCACGTTAATAAGAACATCTTGATGGTTGGACTAGATAGGTGCAGTACTATTTGTCTATACTCATCCACATTAAGTAACATTTGGAAAACAAGTGTAACGCACTATATTTTACAGTTGTGCATTTCACCTTTCTTGCCTTTAAACAGGACAATAAGAAAGCTTACTATAGATATTTGTAGGTATGCAAGTTTGTGATTACTAAGAACAAACATGGTGGCTTCCACAGTATAGAATAAGAGAAAAAGAAAAAAGAATAAGCTAACAAAGAGATACGTGTTTGCAAGCAAATATAGGGGTAGTGAAATGTAGGTTTACAGATGTTAGACAGGTAGCACACCTATCTGTTAGATCCTACTCTTTGCAATATACAGTCTGTACCGCTGCTGTTTAAGCATGTAGAGAAAGACAGACAGCTAGTGTGTAACATATATGATAAAAAGAAGCAGCAGCCTTAGTCAGTGACAAAACTCTTTACAAATAGAAACTCTCATGGATTAACAATTGCCCACAATATCCAGTAACTTGTGTTGTTCATGCAAACATAAAATCAATATTACAACAGAAGCCTTGAGTAGGAGGGGCAGAAATATATATATTCATAATATAAACATATGCACTACAAACAAAATAACAAACACTTAGCCAGATGGCAACAGACTTACTTGATGTAACTGCAATACAAACAGCAAAAAAAATGATTGTTTTACAGTAGGATTCAGTGCAACTAACTAATTGCTACACTTTAACAGCAGAAAGACAACATTTAGCTGCTATTACTGAAACCTGGAGTAAAACGTCAGTAGAAACATGTTGATATATTTACTACACATTAACAGCAAAAGACACAACACTTAGCTAGAGTTAAATACAGTGAAATCTTAGTTGTAGTTTTCTAGTACAAGGTTTAACCAAAATGAAATAAACCATACAGTTAATATAATACAAGAATCCAATGCACCTTCTTGTAGAGTGAAGCAGCTGGATGGACTCTGAGTTTGGAGCCACAAAGGCAAAAAAGTAGTGGGAGACCCAGCTGAGAAGCAGGGAGGGCCAGTCAGTTCCTTCAGTGGAAAGCAGTTACTCACCCCTCCTCAGATGGTTTACCACCACAAACAATCAGTGAGGCAGAATGTTCCTGAATACAAAGACAAAGTGACTGAACTCTAAAAACTTGACTTCTTCTGCAAGGATCAGTAAAAAAGTTGCATCATTGTGCATATTGTTCAGTAACGCAGACGTA
The DNA here is from genome assembly GCF_019279795.1 of Protopterus annectens. Classification (NCBI taxonomy): domain Eukaryota; kingdom Metazoa; phylum Chordata; order Ceratodontiformes; family Protopteridae; genus Protopterus; species Protopterus annectens. The sequence goes on along the minus strand of NC_056730.1, from coordinate 400,880,944 downwards.
CATTTGAACTGCTACTTTGTCAAAAAATCTATAAAGAAAGCTTTATTTTTTGCAAAAAATTATTTGTCCTGTCATTGATAAACAATATTTATACCTGGGAACCTAATCAAAGAAAGAAGAGTTAATTAGTTAAGTACTCCCTGCATGGGGACATTAGGGAAACACAGCATGGGCAAATTAGGGAAATGTAAATAAAACTTTGAAGAGCTACACTGTTTGCTTGACGGCTAGACAAATCCACTTTATAAAGAATTCACAATAAATGGGGATAGGCAAAGAAAGAAAATAAATGAAGAGACGTCTAGACAAAAAAAAATCAAAACATTAAAACCCAGCATCTAATAACTAAGAAATGACTTCATGTAAAATGAGGGGACAAATAATATAAAAGTAACCAGAAATAAACAAGTTAGACTAATCACTAGAATGGCAAAGCCTCCTAGAATATAAGGAAAATAGGAAACACATATAGATCAGATCTGCAAAGGCTGGTACATCTTTCAGGTATGACAATATTAAAAATGCATTAGTACTTTCTCATAAAAATTAAGGAAATATGTTATAACCTGCGTTCTGACTGGAGAACCTGTGAGTATCATCAGTTTCCATCACATGTTTGGCTAGCGCATTACTTTTTTCCTATTGCATATATCATTATTATGCTCAAGTACTCTTTCTTTCAGCATTTGATTGGTTTTCCCATTATAGAACCCTTCACATACAGTGCACTGTGCCCAATACACTATGTTCTTATTTGTGCAGTCAGCATAAAAACTAAACTCAATCTTTCTCGTAGTTCTAGGGTGTGTAACAGATGTAACCGTCCTCACATACCTACAGGCACTACATGATCTGCATGCAAACGTACCTCTCCTTACAGAATGTACCCTGTCTATAGAGTTCTGTCTATAGCATAGACGTCGCTTCAGGGTTTTATTGTTTTTAATGGAGAATTGTGGATGGGGTCCGACCACATTACCTACACTTGGGTACTTCATGAGTATTGGTCAGTTATTTTTCACCAGATCACAAATGACGTTAATGTTACTTGAATACGTTAGAGTTACCCTACTTGCATTACCTTCAGGTAAATGTTTCTCCTTAGCTCGTTGGTCCAGGGGGTCAGAAAAATAGGGTCTAATCTCATTCCCAGTGGCAGATCTAACCTCATTAATAGCCCTTTCAATGACCCCATATTTTGTAACCATGCTCTAACAATTCTATACGTAAAGTATCCAGAGCTACTTCCAGCTTAGTTTCATTTGTGTGCAGTCTCATTACTCTGAGCACTTGGTTTTTAACCACATTCCTTGGAATGTGCCTGGGATGCATGCTAGTGTTGGGTAGGATGTTGTTCCTCCAACAGGGTTTCCTATACATACTAGTGCAGATGCTGCCTAGCTCATTCTTCTTAACTACAGTGTCAAGAAAGTTTATGTCCTCAGCAGAGTAATGCTTTGTTTACATCTATTACTGTTATTAAAACTGTTTTTACTCACCTTCAGCCTTTTGGACATCTGTTTTTGGAATATTTTTGTGTTTGGATTTATTCTGGGTTCCTACTGAGCTTTTGTTATAACCAAGGCACTGATTGAGTCTGCCATCCCACCAGCTCACTTTCCAATAGATTGTGGGCAGGGATACTGTAAGGGAGCTAGATGTGTCATTCAGATGTGTAGCTAAGTGGGGCAAAGGAGGCATTTTTCCCAGTTACATTGTGTCTGAGGATACAATCCTCAGTACTGACATTCAGTTTCTGGATACCATTACTACATTTGCCAAAGCACTTCAGTTCTCAGTGTGTGGTCTAGTGCAGTACAGGCATTCAAAAGCCAGTAATGCTTTTCCTGTCAGGGCTGAAGCTTCAATGTTTTTGTAGCAAGCCACTTGTCACATAGAATTTATGGGCACAGACAGAAGAACAGACCTAGCTTACTCCTTAGGTGAGGAGCACCCAGTTACAGACTAGATTTTTTTAATTTAATTTTTATTTATTTATTATTTTTTTTTATTTTTATTATTTTATTTTATTTTTGTTTACTAAGCTGTTTTGCTCCTCAGCTTAGGATACTAGATCTTAGTCCATAGATATGGACCTATTTCTGTGGATACAAAGATATGTGTAGCGTTAACCATCTAAGCTTCAGTGACCTTCTAGTGATTTACATGTGACATATTAGGGATATCACAGGCAGAAGCCTACAAATCCTAAACTGGCTTCTTGATATAATGCTACAACTTGTGAAGGAGCCTATCTGATTGTCCAGTGCAAAAGAGAAGTGAACCATCACATTGTGGGCCTTTTATGATAAAATCCCTTCCTCTGAGGTCCTGGAAGCCATAGATTGCACAAATGTTGGTATGCTGCACCTGGTCCAGAGGGCCTGCATTCAGTAGAAGGGCTTCCACTCTCTAAACTGCCAGGAGGTCTGTAATGTCCCAGACAATATTTATAAAACATCTGTGCTCAACATGGACAGTTCACATAATTCAACATTTGGCTCATATCTAACCTTCACCAATGGTTCATGCAGGATCACCTGGTTGCATAGCTGGCCTTAGGCATAGGCCAACTAGGAGGATGCCTACAGCTCTGCTCTAGCAGGGGTGGTTTTCCAATAAACTGGATGGTGTAGGTTGACCAGGATGGGGGCACCAAGTGGTGTGGGGGGCACTGTGGAGCATTTTTTCCTAAGGCACCAGTTGACCAAAGGCCAGCCCTGCAGACTCACACACACACACACACACACACACACACACACACACACACACACACACACACACACATGCATAGAAAGACACACACACAAACACACACACACACACACACACACACACACACACACACACACACACACACACACACACACACACACACACACACACACACACACACACACACACACACACGCTAGATAGTCAGGTCTGTTCACAAACAAGCAGGGACCAGGTCACATATAATATGTTGTCGGCTATATGTTGCAGGCATTTCAGGATGTACCTTAGAGCACTGGACAATGACACAGGTATGCAGCCCTCAGAACATGCAGGAAATGTATAAAACTAACCAATGCAGAAATGAGAAATATAGCATTTGGACTACTGAATGGATGTTTCCAATATCTACACTCCTCAGGAAAGATAATGCAATACAGTCCAAACATATTCAGCAAGATCTTTATTGCCTATTTCATGTTACATAGCATAGGCATTGCATAAATTAATGGAGAAGCAGGTGAGTATTATGGCTGGGCCTTTTGTATCAGTCCTAGCAGCAGCAGGAGGGCAGCAAGGAGATTCAGTAAGAGAACATGCATCGACAGTGCCACAGCTAAAACAAAGTTGGGTGCAAAGTATTGCAACACTGGCAAAGAGGCTGTGTGTAGTCCACATCTATAAATCATGGCATAGATAACACAGAATAAACTGATGCATGCTGTATCATACTCAGGTTGTGCAGGCAGTGCACTGACTGGCCATGCTGTGCATCATATATCACAATGCCCACACAGATTGGGGGTAGGCAGGTTGCAGTCATCATCACATGATGGGTGGGTGTAGACACAGTGGTAGGTGTCTGCAACACTATAATGCATGTGGGGGGGTTATGGGAGGTGAATATGGTAGTAAGACATACCGGGATTTTTGGGGAAGTCAGGGTGGAATCAAGCTGGTATGGTGTGACTTTTCATGGTATTCATTGTGTCAGTTGCCATGTAGGACTCAATGTATTCCATGATATGGAAGGGATAGGACTATGGAACCATATGGCTGCACCCTGATGGAGTTTCTTGTATATTAAGCCTAATGAGCATTGTTATTTGTATCTTGGATGACACTTGCATGATACTTGGGGTGACAGGCAATATGCCCATGTTTGACATTCCCCATTCATTTACTGTAGCCGTGACTCAGTATCATCTCTGATCTTAACACAGCAGGTAACTTCAATGCCCATTTAGATAAAAGTATACAGTTAACAGTCCCAACCAGAACAAAATATAATTGGAAATTCAAAAAGCAAACCACCTTTGTCATCCTTCAACATAAATTTTACAATAAAAAAATTCCTTAAATGACACAACAGATCTAAAAACCCTCATCTCAAAGATACAATCAGAAATATTACAAAAAAAATTAACAATATTATTAGGTCTACTAAAGTGGCCCATGAACTTAGGTTATGATTTGAATCTAAGGACAGTTATAAATCTTTCTTTAGCTAATTTAGGAAATTAAGGAAGAATGCCCAGCATTGCTCTAAATATATTCAGAACATCACTACCCATTCAAACCCAACAACCATTACCAATATATTAGTAAACAAATTCAGTGCTAATTTTACCCCACTGACTTTTATTCAAAGTCCACATATCCCTGAATCCCTTAAACCCTCTATTTTCATAAAGGTACATGTACTGGAGATGCTTTCTAAAATGGGCCTGACAATATACCTTGTTATTTAGTAAATAGCTGTAAGCATACCATGGCAGAACCACTCCTCAAACTGCTTAACTTAAATTAAGCTACAGGTTTTGTCCTAACGAAAGTTTGGCACACCACAGTGATGACACCCCTCCATCCCTCTATCCCTCCATAGGGGTGGCCCTACCACTGACCAGATCTGGATCCAGCACTAGTCACCCTAAGCAGTCACCTAGGGCCCACTGACTGGGGAGAAGCCCACTGGTTGAAGGGGCTGGCATAACTTTAAAAAAGTTAAATAACATGTCTTTTTAAGGTGTACGCATGTATACACATACATTAATTCCTGCACAAAGAATTTAAACTCACTGAACGTACTTGTTGCTTCTTTTTCTGCCCGTGGATTAACACAAGATATTCCTGCTGATACTTCTTCATTCTATTAAGGAAGGTAATGTGTGTGTTTAAAATGACCTACTTATTTATTTATTTTACATTTGTTCACTGGGAATGTCCAACTTGGAATGAAGCCAATTTTCAGCAGAGGCATGAGGAGAAAAGGTCTAGTTGTATGTATTTGTAACATGGGAGTAAACTGGAGCACCTGGAGGAAACCCAAATGAACACAGGGAGGACATGCAGACTTTGCACAGAAGGCACTCCAGCTGAGAATTGAACCAGATGAACCAGAAAACATCATGCTGTTAGGCAACAACGTTACCACTGCACCACTGCTCTTTCCCGTACCTCAGGCTGGAGGGTTAGTTAATTTGCTCAGGCTCAGAAAAGAGCCTGAATTCTGTATACCAGCTACACACATAATTAACCAGTATACTGAAAATAGGTTCAAATTATATACTAAAAATGGCAATGTTGTTGGATTTGGTCGAAAACCACTCTCCTCAGCTCGAAGTGTCGACACCCCATTTAGAAATGAAAATGTAGTTCAGGACCTTTGAACATGGGTTGATATACTTTGATCATATTTGTTATAACAGTCAGAAAATCCTTCTTTGTTGTGCAGCTTATTGGAAAGGGAATATCGTCCAGATCTAAAGAAAACATTTCCTCTTATATTTAGCACTGATTAGGCCAATTATTGGCTATAATGCTTTCCTCTCTAGACATATCAAAGATAGTTAGGCTCCTAACTAAGAAGATTATGAGCTTAAAGACCCTGAGCTACCAAGACAGTCTGGAAGCACTGTGCCTTTATTCAGTATCTTACAGACTCTTGAGGTTAGATTTATGCCTTCCCTTTTGTGCCATTAGACACCCATCTGTCCTGGATCACCTCTATAACCTTTCCACCAATACCAGAACCAAGGACTTACATTTTCACCAGCAGATAAATATAATGCAGTGGAGAGTCAGATTCATCATACATTTCCTTCCCACCTCTGGATGTTCTTGTCTGATGAAGTCTGGCAATTTGTACAAATGAAAGCACTCACATAGCACATGTTTGTAATTTTATGTTTAATCAAATCTCAGTTTGGAAATTTGTGGAGTTTCTCCTTCTTTCCAGCTGCCATTTTGGTGGAGTTATTGTAGATTAACCAGTGCTCTATATATAGAGCTCGCCCATTTACGTTTTGGTGAAATGTGTGTTCAATGGAGAGGCCTAGATCCATATATATATATATGTATATATATATATATATATATATATATATATATATATATATATATATATATATATATATATATATAGATAGGGATCTAGGACTGTTGAATGAAAGTTCAACAGTCCGACAGTCCGAATCCAATATCACCGAGCACAATTTAGCGAAAGCGCTTTCACCAAACTGTGTTAAATAAAAAAAAACAAAAAAAAAACATTAAATTAATATTTATGTAGGGGGGCAAGCCTCCCTGCACCCCCACACCCCCTACTTTAATATTCTCACTCCGAGATCGCACTACAGTGGGGAAAAGGGAATTTTCCCTTATCTGCACCGTAGTGCTTCGGTGAAAAGCATTTTCGCATAAGTATGCCCAGCCATCAGTAATTCGGTGAAAAGTTTATTCGGGGATAAGTACGGATCCCATTGATAGATAGATATAGATATAGATATAGATATAGATATAGATATAGATATAGATATATATATAGATATAGATATAGCTATTTGTTTACTAGGGTAGTGCACTGATCAATTCTGACCAATTTTAAGCTCATACCAGGTGAAATACAAATATTTCACAAACAAATAGTTGGCAACCCATCTTGTCACACAGGGATTTATACCTAGTTTAGTGAGTTTTTCTATAATTCCAGAGTGGGGGATGGTGTCAAAAGCCTTGGCGAGATCTAGATAGGCTGTGTGAACCACCTTACCCTCGCCTATGGCTTTGGTGACTGCTTCAAATAAGTCAATCAGGTTTAGGAGACATGATCTGCCTTTTACATACCCAAACTGGATGGGGTCCAGAATTTGGAGATTACCAATGTCTTTGTTTATGTTCCATGACGATACGTTCCATGACCTTGCAGATCAGGCTTGTTAGGCTAATGGGGGGAAGTTCCCAGGGTCCGTGGTGGCTCCCCCTTTGTGGTGTGGGATAACCGTCACTGTGCTCCACTCAGTGGGGACAAAGCCTGAGGTGAGGCTATGATTGAACATGATGCTTATGTGGGGTGCCAATTCATTCTGTAGTTCATGAAGAACACAGCCTGGGATGTTGTCAGGTCCCATGGATGCTGTGTTCTTGGCTTTGGAGAGTGTGGTTTTTACCTGTGCAGCCATGATTACAGGAACTTTGCATTCTTCCAATATAGAGTTGGGGCCTTTAGCGGGTGGGGGGGGGGTAAGGTTAGCACTCAACCTATCTGCCAGGATGTTGGCAATATCAGTTGGTTCTGTATATCTAGTGCCATTGTGCTGTAACTCAGAGCAGAACTGAGTGTTGCCATTGAGATTCTTGACATAGCTATAGAATGCTTTGTGGCTGTCTTTAGTATCAGTGGCAATTTTGTTATCATAACTAGCTTTGGAGGATTTTATGAGGGATCTCAGCTTCTTACTGAGGCTGACCAGGGAGTTCTTTCAGTCATGGGATTTTACTCTTTTTTTGCAACAGTTTCTTCTGTTGTATAGTTTGTTTATGGCAGGGGACTACCAGATTGGCTTCCTTTTTTGGAGGATAGCATCTTGGTTCTGTTAGGGATAGCATGATCCATGCACTCATTTAAGTGTTTATAAAATGCATTTGTGTAGGATTCAGCAGTCATACCTCTATTGTCTGTCTGCATGGGTGTTATGAAGTTTGACATTTCTGTCTTAAGAAGTGTGAAGTTGGCTTTGGAGAAATTTTTTACGGTGGTTTCCCTAATGAGGGGTGGGGGTGAGATGTGGATGTCTAGGCTGATTAGCTTGTGGTCAGATCTGACCAACGAGGAACTGACCTCTGGTGTGGAACACTGGTTGCCCATGTTGGTAATGACCAGGTCTACGATATTGCTGCCCCTGGTGGGGGTGTGGATAAGTTGATCCAAGGCATTGGAATTTATGAATTCCAGAAAACATTGAGAAAAAGAGTTGGTACATGGGTAGTTTTACCAGTTAATGGTGGGGTAGTTGAAATCGTTAGAGTGTTGGGTTGTACCCTAATATTTTTCCAGTGTATCAAGAAATGAGGAGTGGGAATCCTGGGGCATGGTGGGGGATCTGCAGCAAGTTACAATTTGGATTGCGGTCTTGCCCAGAGTTAGTTGCACTTGGATAATCTCAGATGCATTATGCTGAGCAACTAGCCTGGAGGTGTGGATATCCTTAATGAATATGGACACACCTCCACCTTTAGTGTTTCAGTCCAGATTAGGTGGCCGAAAGGTGCTATCTGGAGCCTTGAACCAGGGCTCTGTCACTGCACAGATGTTGATCTTCTCCATTTTAAGGAGTGCCTCCTTGAGTGAATGCATTTTGAGGTTTAGACTTCTAGCATTGGTAGCATTACCCCCAGATTATATATATATATATATATATATATATATATATATATATATATATATATATATATATATATATATATATATATATATCAGGGTAGTGCACTGATCAGTTCTGACCAATTTTAAGCTCAGACCAGGTGAAATACAAAATATTTCACAAACAAAAAGACAGAAATTGAAGCAATACCAGAGTATTTCAGATTCATCATCATCTTCTTTCAGCTGTTCCTGTTAGGGGTCGCTACAGCGGATCATCTGTTTCCATTTCTTCCTGTCCTCTGCATCTTGCTCTGTCCCACCAACCACCTGCATGTCCTCTCTCACCACATCCATAAACCTTATCTTAGGCCTTCCTCTTTTCCTGTTACCTGGTAGCTTCATTACACAGAAAAAGTGTATATGTTCATAATAGTAAAGACACAGAGTGATAACTGGAAGGGGTATCTACAAATTCAACCCTGGCTTGAATGTCCTAGTTCTCCTACAGGAAAGGGGTGTGGCCTGAGGGTGGGTACTGGTAAGGTGTAAATGGTCATGATTCTCAATTTCTTTGAAATGTCCTTGATTACTATAAATATATGCTCTTGGAAACCCATGCTCCTTTCTTCTAACATGTCCTTCCCATGGTTTCCTGTGTTCATGATTTGACCCTCTTATGGAGTGTCATGTATTCCAAGTTACAGAGACACCACTGCATCAGCTCCACTTTCACTGATATCCACCTAAGGGTTTGTTGTTGGTGCTGAGGTGCTTTACCGGGCAGGCCTTCATCTTTAATTTGGTAAGTGCCACAGCATACACAGAGGTTTCCTGAAAGTCCAGCATTTCTAAGTTGTACTTTTATAAGTTGTGCTGCTGTAAATGATGCCTATAATTTATATCACACTAACAAGGGTCAGTTAGTATGACAGGTATGCTAATGAAGCCAGTTATTGCCACTGTCTGTGAATTATTGCTGGTGTGCAATACTCTAACCACAATTGTTGGCACCAGAAGTGCACGTCATAGTGAACATTAATCATGTGACCTGTATCCTTGTTTATAATACATTTGTATCCTTATAAGATTAAGCTGCAGCATTATGGCCATGTTATACTGCTGTAGTGCAGCACAATGTGACACATGATGCACAAACATGCATCAGTCCCATGTGTATTAATGCATGTTTGTACATTGATGCACAGACATGCATCAGTGTGACATGGAACTACCACTTTTCTCCTGAGAAGGACCTGATTAAGTGGCCATGGATAAGTAAAATTAGTTAAGAATCTGGGGAATGCAAAACTTCAACTTTATGTGTTTGTTGCAGGTATATATATTGTTAAATTGTACATATGAACAGACACTGACTAAGCTGCATTAGCTTGACTTGGCTATATCATCCATTAAATTGACCACGTGTGCTTTTTTGGCAGTACTATATTGCAGCCTAGTTTTGTCTGCCCCATTATCCCTGCACTTTTCTTTTTATGAATATAGCCTTTTGCTCTCCACTGTCTAATACAGATTTGATTAGCTTTACTGCATTCTCACAGTGAACACCTCAAATATTAGTTTGACACAGCATTTGATAATGAATGCTAGCCATTATTTAAATAAAATATTACCGGAGTACCTGTTGCCGTGTGATTACTTAATTGTTTTTGAAGAGAATGGGTGCTATTTTTCTGGTGTATGTTATAACCCACCTTCTGAATTTAGAAAGCAATCAAAAGTATAGAAAATATGAAAAAAGTATAGTTGTGTAAGACCTTACCATAACAGTGGATGTCCTACTGATCAGTTTTGCAGTAATCCATGGGTTGTCAGTGCTGACATCCAGCTGGGGTACCAAAGCTTTACCTTCTCTAGGTCATGTGTCAGGCTCATATGCATTGGGGTATAAAAGTGGTTGTACGAGTGTAGATACTTAGCCTCTCTCCAAGCTAGCAGACTGAAGACTACTGAGAAAGGAAACTGTTCACTTAGGAGGGGTATAGCTCAAATTAGTAAGAAAACACCCCCATACCTATGTAAGAGAGCAAAGGCTAGTGCAGAGGGAGAGGGACAACTGAAGATGGAAATGAGTAAGAAAAGAGGGGATGGAGGGTGGGATGGACTACTGCAACAGTGAACAATTGGACATATACTATTATGGTAAGTTCTTACATGACTGTACTATGTCCTGACTGAAATCATTGCTGCAGTATTCCTGACTTATGTGTGATTCCCAGATCTGAAGGTAGAAGGAAGGGTGGATACCTATTCAGAAGAAGAATTGTCCAGCAGTCCAGACAGGACAGACCTAGTAAAGGCTGGCCTGGATCTGGGGAAAGCATAAATTTTGTAGGGTTTGGTAAAGGCATGTACAGAGGACCAAATGGCCTCTTGGACCAAATGGCCTCTTTCAAGATAGACCTGGAGTGTGTTCCTCTGTGAAAAGCTCCTGAGGAAGTGACTGCCCTAACAGAATGTGCTTTATGGCAGGAAGGTAAGATCTTACCATGGTGAGACTACCAGAAGGGAATAGCCTTTGAAATTCAGGCTGCAATAGTTTGTTCGGAGACTGGCTATCTGAGATTAGGGGTCATAAAGAATACAAACAGCTGGTCAGTCTTTCCGAAGGATTTAGTTTTGTCCAGGTAAAATTTGAGTTGCCTATGAATGTCTAGAGAATATAAGATCCCTTCTCCCCTGTTTTGGGGATTGACAATGAAGGTGGGAAAATGATTGGCCTGCTTGAGAGACAACTCATTCACTACGTTAGGCATGAAAAATGGGTTAGCCCTGAGAGTCACCTTGTCTCTGTGGAAAATTAGAAAAGGGGAAATGGCCATGAGAGCTTGTAGCACAGAAACCCTCTTGGCAGAAGTGAAGGTCAAGAGGAGGATGGTTTTCTAAGTACAGAATTTCAGAGAAGCTGAATAAGCTGGTTAAAAGGGAGGCAGAGTAAGCTTTTCTAGTGCAAAATTGAGATACCAAGGAGGAGAGATGGGTTTCCTTGGGAGGTGGAGGGTTAAGATGCAGAACTCCACTGAGGAAAAGCTTGATGTCTGGCCTAGCTATAAGTGGAGGGCTAAGAGGGAGGGAAGCACTGATATCAGATAAATGAGCATTTTAGGATGAGTAGACTAAGCCTGCTTGAAGAAGCTTGCAGAGATATTGCAGTGTTGTAGGGAACTATGCGAAGAGTGGATCCTGACTATGTTCAGTAAGTCATGTAAGATTTTTTTGGTAGTAAGTCTCCTAGCCTGTTGTAGGACTTGTACCACCTGCTCAGAGAAGAAATGTCTTTCAGGGATTAAAATCCTATCATTCATAGGGTTAGGCTGAGGGATGGAAGAGTCAGGTGGAGCAAGTATCCTATTTGCGGATTAATCTGGTTTGGCTGAAGAGGAGTCCTCCTGTAATTTCCTTTTGCCAGGTGAAATAGCAGGTGGCCAGAATGGAGCCAGTAAGAGGAGTCGAGGTATCTCCTTTTGTACTTTGATAAGAATTTTTGGAAGAAGAGACAGAAGAAGGAAGGCACTGAGGAATTTCCCTGTCCACTGGATAGAGAAGGCATCTGTACTCCAGGCTGTGGGACAAGGACTCCTGGGGCAGAAATGGGGGAGCTGATGATTACTTGGTGAAGCAAAGTGGTCTATTTGAGGAGTGCCACTCAGGTCCACTCATAGGGGTCCACCAGGGAGCAGTCTGCTAGCACATTGTCCTGAGAGGGAATGTATATGGCTGTGAGTGTGAAGTTAATTTGTGCTGCCAAATTCCAAGCCTCCTGTGCTAACCTGCAAAGCTTGTAAGACCTGGTGCCTCCCTGTATGTTTATGTACCACATGACTGTAGTGTTGTTTGTGTATACTTGGAGGTGTCATGGTCTCCAGAGTTGTGCAAAAATCTGATGAGCTTGCACAAGAGCCTTCAGGTGGATGTGTTCTTTCAGGAACTATGTTGCCTTTCCCCTTGCACTCTGCGTGGTCCTACCCATATCCCCCATACCTTCCCAAGGCATTTGTGTGAACCTGTTAAAGAGGAAGAGGAGGTATGAAAGGTAATCCTGGGTTAAGGTAGACCTGCCCCTTCCACCATATAGGGAGAAGGGGAATCATGGTGTCCAAGGGATGACAGTGCTAGGACCACACAGACTTCAGGTACCATTGGAGTTTCCTCATGTAAAGTTTAGCTATGGGGAGCATAGGGGTGGTGGCTGCCATGAATCCCAAAGCCCTTAGCATTTGCCTTATAGTGCAATGGGTTGCAAAGGAGAGATGCTGGAAGTACAACAAGATTGCCAAGTTTGCCACCAACGTCTCACACAGGACTCATCATTGTACTGTCATCTCACAGCTCAACTGGCTAGAACTCCCTAACCTTCTTGCTCTCAACCAACTCACTATGGTCCATAAGCTACTTCACCAAACCAACGCCTGCCCTGCTCTATCCAATCTGGTACAACCTAAACAAAACCCCAGGCCCCTTCAATCCTCCAACAAACTGATGGTAGAGATCTCCCACTCCCACAAATATCATGGCGACTGCCTCTATTCTAACAAAATTTCCAAACAATGGAATAACCTTCCTCAAAATATATCTAATAATCCACACCACCAAGACTTCAAACAACTACTACACAACTATCTGGCTACTCATTGGCTTTGCTCCTGCCATCCTCTAGGCTGACTACTAACCCTCCATCTACTATCTTGTCTCCTCACCTCTCATTGTTTCATTGCTCTTCACCCATTTCTACATCTTCTCTCTCTCCCACTATCTTCTCTTGTTCACGGTAATCTACTATTGTATGGCACCACTTGAAGTACATTGTATTGATAATTATGCTATGCTGGAAACTGCAATTTCAAGCCCCATTACTTGAGAGCTCTTTCTCAAGGAGTACCTGTATTCACTATTTACTCTGTTATACACTGTAAACTCAAGCCAATACAATCCTAGAAAGTTCTCTTAACTTAACATTAATCTGTATAATTTATATTTTGTAACACTATTCTTTGTAGTTTAAACCTTTATACAAATCTGTGCTTGTTCACAACTAAGTGTTCTGTTTTAATATTTGTGCTTGTCTCGAATATCAAATGTAAATAATGTATTGTTTTTCTGGACCTTTTCTCCCCAGGCCTCCACTGAAAACGGGCCACTGGCCCAGTCAGACTATTTCCCAGTTAACAAATGTAATAAATAAATAAATAAATAAAAGTAACTGGACAGGCTGAGAACTTTCTCCTGAGGCAGGAAGGCATGCATTTTCTTTGTATCTAGCCTGCATCCCAGAAACACCAGGTCCTTTACAGGAACTATGTGTGATTTTTTTGTAGTTCATAGTGGAACCCAGACCTGTCAGAAGGTGGAGGGTGAATTAAAGATGATGAAAAAGAATCTCTGGAGAAACAGCCTGGATCAGAAGCTCATTCAGGCAAGGGAAAATTTGAATCCCTTGAGTGTGGTAGAGAACTACTACAGGCACTAGGCACTTTGTGAACACGCTTAGGGCTGTGGAAAGACCAAAATGTAGAGTAGTAAACTGAAAATGTGAAGAGCCAGAGAAAAACCTGAAGAATTTCCTGCAAGAAGGATGAATGGATATATGTAAATAGGCATCCTTGAGATCTAATGACATTAAGAACAGAAATCATATACTTTAATATTTGAGTCTAGTAATTAATTGCCCTAAAGGCAAGGGTAGCAGAGGTGTAAACCTTCTTCACCCAATCTATCCACTCTGTTGTCTTTCTTGCTAGGTAGGGCAGTAGCACTGGGCAAAAGGCTTGGAGTTATCTCTACCCCAACTATGTTTCCAAAATTTGGAACACTACCCCTCAACCTATCTTAACTACTGCCAATGTGACTGACTTCAAAAAAACTGCTTAAGAATTCCCTGTCTAATAACTGGCTTTGCCCATGCCCTAGCCCTGGCTAAGTCTTATTCTTCCCCTCCATTAGTTTCCATTTTACAGTCCGTCCACTTTATGCCCAACATATGTAATTATGTTACTCACTTCTACCTTCCTACTGTCTCTTCCCCACTCCCCCCTCATAACTAACAGCCATATAACTACTCCTTCCATATTTCCCTCCTAATAAAATCCATATCACTCTTCTTCTTCTCCTCACCTTACCTAGCCTACATTACCTTTTCTATGCCCTTGCTCCTCTGCTCTCTATTTCAACTTACTATATTTTCTCTTAATCCTTCCTACTCATCTTATTCACCTGTGTCAGCACCCATTCTGTAGTACTGCTTTGTAATTGTCTGTCCTGCTCATCTATGTGAAACCTTACCTTTGTATTCTACTATACAACACTGCTTTGAACTTTTGCATGTATAAAATTCTGGCCTAACAATCAATGTGAATTATGGTCTTGAACTCAATTTATTTTTTGTAATATTTTGCAATTTTTTTAAATTTTTTGTAATTTTTTGCAATTTTCTGTAATTTGTTAATTGTCTCTGAAGCTTTTTTTCCTTGGCCTTTGCTGAAAATGGGCTTTGACCCAGTCAGACTTTTCCAGTAAACAAATGTTAAATAAATAAATTATTGCAGAAGGGTCTGGCATAGGGTACTTATATAGATATTTAAGGTAATCAGAGACCTTGTAAAACCTGTCTGATCTCTTGGGAGCTGGTAGTTGAGAATCAGCTGCTGAAGAGGTGAACTGAAAGGTGGTCTGAAAAGCCTCAGGGACAGGAGGGACTGGAGGAGGGGTAGGGGTACCCATTTCCAAGCAAGCAATAATGCCTGTCAGGGTGTGTGTTAATATGTAATTAATTCCCACTCATGCCACAGGAGGAGGGCCTCTATAACCCTGGAAGGGCATTAATTACACATTAACACACACCCTGGAGGGCATTATTGGGTTTAGAGAATGGGCTTTCTGTAAAATTGTTGTGTTTTACTTGTTTATTTTTTTAACTACTAATTTTTTAGTGTATTTTTGATGTAAAATATTTCCTCCGCCCAATATTTCAAAGTTGCTGTAGTATATGTTAATGGTGTTGGAGAAGCATTTTACATCCAAAATATAACACTTTAAAAAATGTCCAGGTATTCTAGTCTATGTTGAATCCTTTTGGATTCATTGAGTAAATGAAACTTCTGAGCTTGTGTATATAATTCACTATTTATTTTATTTATTTATTTTTACTTGTTGCCCAGGTTAGTTGAACTAGGCCCATGATCTGCTTTTAGGGTAGCTATACAGTTAGTCATGTTTAATTGGTATTTGTGTGTAAGTTGTCCCCTATATTTATTGATATACCTATTGCACATGTGAAGAGTTTTAGAACTGGAACCATACCTCATAATTGCACAGATTTTCGCAGCTGTCCAGATTTTTGCCTAATATTTTTCATAAAATTGGTGTTTTCTAGCAAATTAGTGGCAAATCATTAAAGACTGAAGTTAGAAAATAATGACAGACATTTGTGTTTCAGACTTCACACCCTTCAGAAAATTCATGCTAATGCAAAACCTGTTATTCTATTAACTTTCTAAGTTTGTAAGAGCAATATTTAAAACTTGTCCCGATTTTTGGGCCTGTGTCCCACTTTTATTTATTGCTTTGTCCAGATTTCTTGCTCCAAGAGGTTGAGAGGTATGGGACCCTTTGAGAGTAAAGAGTAAGGGTCCTTTAACTCCGGTGTGGTGGTTGCTGGTTTATGCCAAAAAGACATACTCTTCTTAAGCATGGACACAGAAAAGTTTTGAAGAGTCATGTGATAAGGTACAATAAGGATTTTTATAGATTCATAGGTGTTTACTAGGCTAATGACCACAAGGGCCTTTTTAAGCCTAGCCATGCAGTGCAAATCTCTGACAAGTTCTGATACCCTTGATAAGTCTTAGCAGGGGTTTGGGAGATGAACCATTTACAGATTAGCTGTGTCCATTAGAGACATAGGTGATAAACCAGGGATGGGTTTCAGATTTCCCATCCAATTGTCCAAGTTGCACTTGAATTGGGTTCAGGAGGAACTCTCTTTCACATGGATGGGGAGCCTGTTCCATAGACGCGATAGTCTCTGGGATACATACCCATAGCCGGCCTTAGGCATAGGCCAACTAGGTGGCTGCCTAGGGCGCCTCTCTAGTAGGGGCACTTTTCCAGTATTTATTTGGTGTATATAGACCAGGATGGGGGCACCAGGTGGTATGGTGGGGGGCACTGTAGAGCCCTTTTTCCTCGGGCACCAGATGACCTAAGGCCGCTCCTGTACATACCTATCTCTCCAGCACGAGCTATTATATATAAACCCTCCTCCTGTCCAAGTTTATCTTCTCTTGTCTCTTTTTATTACCCACCATGCCCCCTTAGAAGCTCTGACTGACATCTCTTACAGATTCATAAATAAAAAAAAAACTTTTGGTGAAAACCTTTATGCCTATCTTCCTGCTCTGTTTTGGAATAAGCTCCCCTTGACCCTAAGAAACATCACCCATCCACAAGAATTCAAGTCAGCTCTCAGACTTTATCTCCACAGCTCCAAGATATGTCTTTGTAACAATCCCACATAAACTTTTTTCCCCTCCCTCCTTCCTACCCCTCCCTCCTTTTTTCCCTACCCTCTTTTTTCCTTCTCCTCCACCTCCCTTCGCCTTAAAACCTCACACTATTCTTTCTTCCTGAACTTTTTTCTATCCTCTAATTTTTTTCTTCTAATCTTCTAAGCTTGGCATCCCTTTTTTCAATTATATCTTGTCAAAATAATAATATGCTACCTATTAACATTTGTAATCTTAACTCATTATTGTACTTTTTTTTAATTTGCTATTTGTTTTGTAACCTGTCTGTTTATATTTCTGTACCACAAAAGTATTGTTTTTTATATTACCTGTTCTCTAAATCTATTTTATTATATTTTTTGTATTAATTATTCTTTACCACTTTGGTGATTTTCTCCCTGGATCTCCACTGAAAATGGGTGAAGGCCCAGATGGACTAACCTGGTCAACAAATAAATAAAGTAAAATAAATAAATAAATACATTTGCAATCATCTGCAAATTTAGTCAGCCAGAGACCACTGACATTGGCCTTGACTTCTGAGAAGTAAATGCCAAAAAGGAGCAGTCCAAGGACTAATCCCTGAGGGACTCCACTTGTGACTGGCCTCTTTGTAGAGGTGGACTCCATAATTCTAACTTCCTGGGTCCTGTCTGTAAACCAGTTGGCTATGCACCGGGTGACATATGGGTTTGCACCTAATCTCTTGAGTTTGTCAACAATGCCTAAGTGGGGTATTGTGTCAAATGCCTTGGCCAGGTCAAGGTAGACAGTGTGACTGATTTTGCCCTCATCTATTGCTTTGATGATCTTCTCAAAGAAGTCCACCAGGTTGAGTAGGCATGATCTGCCCTTGATGAAACCAAACTGGGTTGGGTCCAGTGTCTGGAGGTTTACTATATCTCTGTTGCTCATCTCCATGATAATTCTTTCCTTGGCTTTACATACAAGAGTAGTGAGACTTATGGGTCTGTAGTTTCTAGGGTCTGTAGATGGCCCACCTTTGTGCAGAGGGATGACTGTTGCATTTCTCCATTCATGAGGTACGAATCCTGTTTGGAGGCTACAGTTAAACAGTAATTCCAGAGGCCCTGATAGGTCATGTTTCATGCTACTTAGAAGGCATTATGGGATATTGTCTGGGCCCATTGATGCAGTGTTCTTGATCTTAGAGAGAGCATTAAGGATCTGTTCCCTAGTGATAGTAGGGAGAGTTATATCTGATGATATTTCCTGAGGGAAGGTTGAAGGGGAAAGAGGGGTAAAGTTGGAGCTGAATTTATCAGCCAGGAAGTTTGCTATGTCTTCTGGCTCAGTATAGGTGGCTCCATTTACAATGAGCACTGCATACAACTGTGTATTGCCTTTGAGGTTGTGGACATAGCTAAAGAATGCATTGTGGTTGTCCCTGGCCTGGGAGGCCAACATTACCTCAAATTTGGCTTTGGTATACTTTATTTGTCCTCTGAGCTATTTGTTTAGTTTGATGGGAGTGCGTTTATCCTGCTGGTTGCTGCACCTCCTAATTTTTGCCATGATTTTCTTCCTCCTGTTAAACAGACTATTGCTTTTGTGATTCTACCAGGGTGGCTTATTTTTTGAGTTAGTTTTGTACTTCTTCCTAGTAGGTACAGCTGCCTCTATGCAGCTATTAACATGCTTGTACATGGTTTCTGTGAACAGTTCTGAATAGGCAGCAGTGTTCTCAGGGTTTATGGGGGCTTGACATTTTGTCAGGTTCTCACTTAATAGCAGGTGGTTAGACTTAGAATAGTTCTTGAATATTCCAGGTTTAGCTCGGGGTCCAGGTTTTATTTTTAATTCAAAGGAGACCATTTTGTGGTATGACCTTACCAGGGAAGGCATCACAGTAGGGGGTGTTCAGCACTCTGCCATATTACTGAGGGTCAGATACAGTATGGTTGCACCCCTGGTTGGTGTATTGACTGCCTAGTCCACGAAGTTTGCGTTTACAAAATCCAGGAATTTCTGTGCATGTATGTTTGATGTCGTATAGGATTCCCAGTTAATTGTGGGGTAATTAAAGTCACCCATGAATATGGTATTTGGTTGAATGGTTTGTGTTCCTAATAGGTTTAAATACATGGTATGGGTTTCCTGGGTCATAGAAGGGGATTGGATTTTTGCCTATGGCAATTTAAACATGGATCAGCTCAAGTGCATTGTCCAGTTTGTTCAGCCTTGAAGTATATTTATCTTTAATGTAAATAGAGACACCTCCACCTTTAGTCCCTGCCTGTGAAGTAGCTGGCCTAAATGTGTGGAAGGCATTATAACCTAGCACTGTTGGTGTGCTCTCCGCGACTTTAAAACATGTCTCAGTGATTGCACAGATGTCAGCATTCTCTAGGGTAAAGAGAGCTTCTAGGGAGTGGAATTTTTAGTTTAGATTCCTAGCATTGAGCAGTAATACCTTTAGATTTTCTAGGTTTTGATTTGCTATGTTGGAAGTAACTTCAGTTTGGCATTGCCTAAAAAAGGCACTATGGGGAAGACAATGTGTTAGCTAATATTCAAAAGCCTAGAGGGGAGAGGTGCAGACCATCCCTAACAAAGCAGCATAGTCTGTTGACCATCTCCTTCCATGCTGACAAATATTGCACCTCCTTAGAATGACACCAGAAACTAAGCCAGTTATCAAAGTCAATCAACTTTTGTTCATATTGTGGCATCATCCTCGGAGAAGGTAAAAGGCTGCACAATGCTAGGCTCATACCAGCCTGAAATACATATTCCGAGAGCTCCATGATGTCTCTCTTCATATAGTCTAGGGAGGTATGTCTCAGGTCATTTACTCCCACATGGACTATGACTGAGTCATATTGGTAATTGTGGTTCATTGACCCGAGTGCCTGCATAATGTGGCAGATTCTAGCCCCTGATAAGCAATTGACCATGACTTTCTCCTTACTCAGCCTGGTGAGAAGGACATCAGTGTGCCTCATGATGGAGTCTCCAATGAATAGAATATTGCATTGTGTGGTGGCTTACCTTATGGGCTGCGAGGTGGAGGCTCCATGAGATGTAGCTCTATGTGTTGATGTGGGTGTTGTTTTGAAAGAGTGCATTTGTGGATGCTGAGGGTATTTGTTATGTGTACTTCATCTAAGAGGTCTTAGTAGTTTAGGAAGGTTACAATTAAGTGCCTTGGCATATGTGGACATATGTTTTACAAAGTTATACCCACTACAAGTGGCTAACTTGAAGGTCAGTCAACAACTGTTTGTATGTGCATAGCTGCAACATCTCAATTTCATCTTTACATAGATTTCTTTATTTTTTTGCTTATTGAATCTTCTGTAAACACTTGAGTGCATAGATTTGTGCTATCTTGTCTTTAGTATTCTGTCATGATTAGCATGTTTTTTATGGGAGTTAATACTTACAAATTACAGCTTGCACATGCATTCTAGATAAACTTCATTGGCTGCATTATTAACTTAAATGCAATATCTGTTAACTTTGTTTTTGTTGGGTTCTCTAATATTAAGAATTTGCAGACATACTCTTTACCTTTGAGGTCATATTCAACAGGTGTGTTAATAATACTAATGGATCACTAGCAAGAAATAACATCAGTGTTTTTTTACAAGGCTTGAGGAACTCATGTTTCATACATTATATTTAGGTGTCCTCCTGACAGGCTCTTTGTTTTAAGATGTAACTTACATAAAGGGTTTACATTTACAGTAAAAATACTTTTGTTGTTAGCCAACTCTGGTGTTCCTCTCAGCTGTTTCCTATTAAATTTCGAACGACTGTTCACTCTCTCGCTCTCTCTCTCATACACACATACAGTCTCTTCTGCTTTCACACACACACACACACACACACACACACACACACACACACACACACACACACACACACACATATATATATATATATACATATACACACACACACACACACACACACACACACACACACACACACACACACACACACACACACACACACACACACACACACACACAGTCTCTTCTGCTTTCATGCACTCATTCACTCACACACGCAGACAGAAATATAAACACACATACACATACATACACACATCCAGTGCATACTTTTTTCTATTTTCTATTTTCTTTTTTTACTTGCTAAACAAACGCGTTGCTTAGCGAGTGTAAAATAACAGCTTGATTTTGCTTTCACTCATATGCATGCATACACTTAGACACACAGGCATCAACACACATTTTTCTTTTTGTTTTCTTTATTTTTTTTACATTTTACACTCGCTAAACAGCAGATGCTCTGCTTAGCGAGCATGAAATAATGGTGGCCGTTAGGTTCTTTTCAGTCTGAGCTCCATGGCAGCTTGATATGCTGCCGTGAAGAGGTGGACTCATTTTTCAGCTGGCATTACTTGTACATTAATACCCTGCTGGAGAATGTTCGTTCTCCAATTAGAATGGTGATATAAAGTTTGCCCATTATCTAAGAGGATGTAATACCCCTTCTGAACATCACAGATGTACGTGGATTGCCAAAGTGTTTCATCATGTTCTGTAGTGTGTTCCCCATAGAAACCTCCTATACAGTGGAATCAGAAGGGAGGGACTCCCCTTCACCAGAAGAGATTTACCCGGTAAATACAGCTGAGAGGAATAGTCCAGAGAATGGTCAGAATCATAGTCATACTCCTTATCAAAGGAAGAGGAAACCAGAGTAAGTTTAAGAGAAGTAGCCTGCAGTTATGGACACCCAAAGGAGGGGGGCTTCAAAGATATAATAGCTTTAAACAACCCTTGTGAGAAATCCATCTACTCCTTCTCTCTTGCTGCTGAGGGGAAGGCCAGATGTTTAGTCTTCTGCTTTTATTTTTTAGGCATGACATCCGCCTGGATGAGATGCAGAGGTTCGGAACCATGTCTGACCTTTATTAGACAGCCTGGGATTTTTTCTATAGCTAGAATTTGAGGGATGCTATGCAGTCCTTCTGAAATGATTAGACACAGTTCTTCGAATATATTGGCAGTCTACAAGGCCTCAGGAGCCATACTGGCCTCCCACTGGGTCTCAGTAGTGGGCAAGTGAGATGTAGCCTGACACATTGTGGGTTCTGAAATCTCAACAGGTATGTTAGAGTCAGAAACATTGGACTGTAGATCTGTTTGAGGCCTCTTAAGCTTTTTTTTTCCATGGCAAAGTTGAGTCAACCATCTTGGACTGGGCTGAGCATTTAAGCTGGGTCTTGAGAAAAGTGTTGAGAGTAGAAAGCCTAGACCTGAGGGTTTTTGGAATGAATGATTGGCAGATAGAGAAAGATTTGTGATTGTCTTCCAGGCCTATGCAAAAAAAGATACTTGGTTTGCAAGTCCTTGTATGGAATCTGCCTACCTCACTTGCAGTTACCCCTCCTAGCTGACATCTACAAATTTAACAAAATATCAAAAGATTAAAAGGAAGGCTTCCCAATGGGGCTCTTATCTAGATAAATGAACAGAGCAAAGGTACCAATGACCAAATGCATGAACAGTCTGTCAGATGCTTGACCTGCATTCAGGCTGGCTTGGAGGTAGGTATCCATGCTCGTATGTCCATTTTTATACTCCAATGAATACCAGTTAAGGTAATGCATCAGCTGTATGACCAAGGGAAGGTAAAGCTTTGGTACCCCCACTGGACATCAGTGGCGACAACTCATATGTCAGGAATACTGAAACAGTAATTTCAGTCAGGACATCATATATAATGTACAATAATATAATAATATATGTGAAAAGTATGGTTCAGGAACCATATTACTTGTCTGTCTGAGCATAAAAAGGAACCGTTAGTTAACCTAGGAAAAGAAATAGTAATAATATAATAAACTTTTTGCAGGTGAACAGCTACAAGTGTATTTGTTGCTTTGTTACTATAGTAAGTGCAGCAAAGGGAGTATGTAATATACTTTTTGAACCTGATCATAGCTAGAACTATGAGCATTGGTACAATCGATCCTTAGAAGCTTACTAAGGTTGGATTACTGGGGCCCTACTTTATACAGCCCCACAACAGGGAAAACTTATCACTAACTTGATTTTCTGCCCTTCCCCTTTGTCTTGTAGCAACAATTGCTCATGATAGCACACTCACAGTCAGTAACTTAGATTCCACCAATAAGTTTACCAGAATGTTGTCTATCCAGTTGATCCATATTATATTACTCCTTATATAAAACTGCACTGTATGTTTCTTATTCGGGTATGTGATAAAGGTTTACTATCAGATATGTGACACTGCCTCTAATGAATCAGGCAACCTCAACTAAAGTGCACTGTAGCCTACAACACTGAACACCCAATATACTGAATTATTGGACTTTCCACCATTTCAGGACCCATGTTGATGCTTATTCCTGGATCAGGATTGGTAGGGACTTTTGGGATTTGGTGCTTTATGTTGTTTCAGGTATTCGACATTGTAGGCAACAGAATAGTTTAATCAACTTTGCCTGATTAGGTAGAGGAAGTGTAAACATCTGATAGTAAACACATGATAACTTATAGTGGTATACTTTTTTCACCTTTGCTGATGATGGTACAAAGGATGCTCTTGCTGTGTGCCCTGCAGAATACAAAAACCTGAAATGTCAAAAATCTTGAAACCTTGCAATGTTGAACTAAAAATGCCTACTAACAGCATACATGCACTAGATATGCATATTGTGTCAGTGCACAGCTAGTTAACAAAGAATATTACTGCCCTGTTAGTGAAAATCAGAAATGTGCACTAACACGTCTTGCGGGGGTGGGGTAATTCCAGCTTTCTACACATGTATGTGAGTAGATATTTCAACATTATGACATTTCAAAATTGTACATTCTGTATTATGACTTTCAGTGCAATGTTTTTCAGTGCATTGTTTTTCAGAAATTTGCATGATCTGTTTTATTCATTAGAGGTGAGATTCATAGGCGTGGTATGTGTTAACCAAGGATAGTGTTCAAGAACTACATGGAGAAAACCCAAATATGAAAGAAGTACACTAGGACTAACTCTGACCTAAGTTATGTAGTGTTCCAAATTTGCCTTGGTGTCAGTCCTCTCAACTGTCCCTATTTTGTAGGAATATTCCTATTTTCAGGGCCGATTTAGGATGTCCCTATTTTTTGAGATATAGCCGTTTTCAGGCTTCATTTTATCCTACCCCTTCTCACAATTTTCTGAATCCCCCTCAGCACATATGATTTTTGAAGCTATCTAGTACACAGAAAACTACAGTACATGACCAACATAATAGAAGCAACTATAATTTAAAGAAAGAGGGCACACATCTTACAACTTCCTTTTCTGAAGCAAAAATAAATTACCTTGTGTGATGTAATTTTGCAATATAACTCATTAAAGTCTATAGATTTTACACTGTTTCTTTGATAGAGTGCTTATATTTTTCTATCATTTTATCAGTCTATTTTTAAAGTTGTTTCTCGGTGGTATCCCACGTTCCTGCTGGAAGCAGTAATAGTTCTGTACTATTTGGCATTCAAACTTTATGTTAATTAGATGTCCAGATTTTTAGCTAGATGTTTTATTTTTTCAGGGTCCTGTGTCCTTATTTTCAATGTCCACAGGTTGAGAGGTACGCTCAGCGTACAGAACGCCAGCAGATGAGCAGTACTGTTTGAACAGCACAGTGAACACTTACCATAGCTGCACTGAGTACAAGGCTGTCACATACCACAGTAGGGCAATGCAGTCACACCCATCTACTAATGGTCATTATGTCCTCATCTAGGAAGGTGCATCAGCATTTTCATTGTCATTGTTAAGGTACTCAAAGAAGACAAAATCACCAAACACCTATATACTCAAAAAGAAACAATCACGGATACACACACACACACACACACACACAGCTGAACATAAGTAGCTGTATAGCTTTTGCAAGACATTTGTATACAAAACAGTATATTTCTGCACACTTAACATGTTGCAAAACACAATGTAACTTGAAAAAAAGTTGTGTAATGTGCCACCTGTGCTGTTGTAGCACAACTGCTCCTTGGTTGTTACAGTATGCAAGTATGGGCCAATAGGGCTTGAAATATAAAAGCACAGCCACTTTACAAAAAAGAACCAGACCCTTATGAGATGTACATATTATCTAAGTGTGATTCACTAATGAGGTATACACAGGAGCTAACATTTTGTGAATTAAATAGCTTCTTTCTGTGCATTAGGTCTCCTACAGTGGTATAGGACTTACTCCATACATTTCCAGATAGTGTACACAGTGCGCGTGCACCCATGTGTGTGTATATTGCACTGAATACAACCTCCATTATCATATACATTTGCAGTACTTGTCTGCATATGATGCTGCCCTGTGCCTCGTATACTTAATTCCATGTGTTTTACCATGTTCTGTAAGAAGCAGCCAAGAGTGGCAGGCTGTGTGCTCATACTGGTGTGTAAAATGTATTCACAACTACTTTCCCTATAATTTTTCCATCTCTACTGACCATAGTACAAAGAGTACCCTTGCTTTGTGCCTTGCAGCTATGCACCCAATTTGTGAAAGAACCACCACTGATAAGTAGAGCTCACAGCTTCCTGCTGCTGTGTACTGTTAACTTTTTATTTGGTTTAATTACAAACCTGACCCCCTACCTCTCAACCTGCAGACATTGAAAAGAGGAACAAAGAGCCTTAAAAGTAGAAACATCCAGCTAAAAATTTGGACATCTAATTAGCATAAAATATGACTACCTAATAGCATTGACTTTGGCCACTTCCAGTAGGAATGTGAGATACTACTCGTAAACATGTTTAAAAACAGAGATTGACAAAAGTGATGGAAAAATAAGCACATTATCAAAGATACACTATACATTGAATAGATTTTAATGAACTGTACTGCAAAATTCTACCACACAAGTTCATTTATTTTTGCTTTAGAAAAAGGGAGATGAAAAATATGTATCCTCTTTCTTCAAATTATTGTTTGCCACTAGTATGTTGGTCATGCAGTGAGATTATCTATGTACCAGACAGCTTCAAAAATCACATGTAAAGTCAGGCAATTATATGAAGGAGTAAATCAAGCCTGAAAAGAGGGACATAGTTCCAAACATATGAACATCCTTCACAGGGGTAAATCAGGCCTGAAAACAGGAATGTTCCGCCAAAATAGGAAGAGTTCAGATGTCTGACCTGACCATTTAGCCTCCCTCCTGGTGTCCTGTTGACTCATTCGCTCTCCTCTAGGTGACAACTCCTCAATATTTTCATTTCTTTTGGGACAAGAGTTGGCTCCAGGAGTGGTGCCATCATTAAGACTAGGCTGAGACAATTTTGTATTAACACTGACTCCCTGTACATGCTCAGTAGGCTTTTCCAAAAAGATGTGTAATGAGTGTAGCACTAGACTGTTACTATATTTAGACAAGACGCATAAGCCAGCAGACTTCCTCACCTCTTTACAGGTTTCTCTGGTCTCCTTCAGGGAAATTGCTATGCATTAAGTATGTCAACCATCTATGCCACCTGAAAGAGTTAAGTGGACACAACCTCTTCTTTACTCTCTCAGCTTGACTTGCTCCTTCAGTGCTGTGGCCATTAACTGGAAAAGCTCACTCAGGCTTTACTGGAAAAGCTCAGCCTCAACTTGCTGTAAGGGAGAGGTTAATTTGTTTTTGATTTCTTGCATTTTGCATTGTTTCATTGCTTTCTTCTGTTTTTTATATTGTGATTTGTTTTCTTTATACAGTGTTTTCCTTGTATTCTGCTTTAATTGCATATTTCAATTAGGAAAGAGACCACAGCTGTGTCTTTTGTGAGTCACACAGAAATTAAATTTTCCCCCACCCTTTTTTGTTTTTAAGCTCAACTGTCTTTCTAGTTGCCTGACCTTATGTTAAGTTTACCACATATATCCTTCCCTCTCCTCTTTCATTAGCTATTGTTAGTAAGTACAAAATTATCATTTTGTGAAATCACTCTCCTTAAACTATTTAAATTTATTGGCTATTCCACTGTATTCCATAGAACCAGAATACAAAGTGCCTACTCCCTTCCAGTCTATCTTGCTCTTTTAAAATTAGTTGCTCTCCACATAGCTAGATAGCTAAAGCTAAAGCTTAAGTTACCCAATCTTTTATATCTAAGTACTTAGTGCACACTGCACCTCTTAGGGAATTAACCCATTTTTCCATCTTACCTTTGAAATCAGCAACATCTACTCCAAGTCCACCAGTTATTGGAGAACCCACATTCTGCCTCTCAGTAGTCTCAGTAGTGTTTCTGTTTTGCTTCTGGTGAGAGAAGGCACAGAGTGCATTGATTCCTGACTGTTTCTGGTTGGACAGTGAAGGTCTATGTTTGACCTTCCTAATTGGCCTGGTTGCTATTTAAGGCATCTGCCAGGAAAAAGCTACAACAAGCCTGTAGATTCTTGCATCATCTGGGACAAGACTATGGATCACCAAACAGCCTGTGGTCTGCTTCTCATCTTGGGATTGGTGCTACTATTTTGCTTCTACTGAGAGAAGAAACAAAGGAGCATTGTATCCCAGCAGTGTAAAGCTGCGGTGACACCAGCACTAGTAGTAGCCAGTCAATAGCCATTCAGGCGACTCCCCTCTTTTCATCTTTCTTGACAAGCCAACACATTCTTTTCATTTGCTTCTAACTTCAGAATATCTGCCTAAATACTTCATCCATAAATCATCAAGGTCCACTTGTTAGTTTCTCCTCAACTTTTTGTCTGTACCCTGTATAGATGCAAATACCTTGAGCTGAATTTTTCCTGTAAAAGCACCACTGAAATTTCACCAGTACCTAGTTGCACACAGGACTAGTTTGCAGTGAAAAACACTACCCGCAGAGTTGAAAACCAAATACTCCTAACATTACGTTATATTCTCACTCCAACTGTCTAATCAATAGAAAAGGGTTGGTTGCCATTGATATGAACTTTCCCACTATCTCCATTACCAGCTTATTGGATATATGCATCCTGAGGTAATGTAGAAATTGTCTCATGTTTACTGACAGCCAATTAATTATAAAACAAACTGATATGGTATGTGAGAGATGTAATTATACAATGTCACTGGAGGCAAAGCTCTCATATGAAATTACTATTAATGTCAATAACGTTGTTAGTAGTACACATGCTGCACCCATCACACACAATTCAAAGCAAACACATAAACCCACATATGCTTATGCACTTAAATGTAACCTTCCTAAACCCCAAAGGCCTACACAAAGTACACATAACAAATACCCTCGGCATTTCCAAATGCACTCTTTCAAAGCAACACCCCCATCAACACACACAGCACATCTCATGGAGCCTCTACTTCTAAACCCATAAGGCAAGCCACCACACAATCCAACATTCTGGTCATTGCAGACTTCATCATGAGACACACTGATGTCCTTCTCGCCAAGTGAAGTAAGGAGAAAGTCACTGTCAGTTGCTTATCAGGGGACAAGATCTGCCACATTATGCACTCACTCAGGTCATTGGATCACAAGTACCAATATGACCATAATGCATGTGGGTGTAAATGACATGAAACATAAATCCCTAGACTACATGAAGAGAGATATCATGGAGCTCTTGGAATATGAGTCCCAGGTTGATATGAGTCTAGTACTGAGCAGCATTTAATCTTCTCCAAGTATGATGCCACAATACAAACAAAATATTACTAAATTTAATAATTGGCTTAGTTTATTTGCCAGCATGGAAGGAGATGGTCAATAGACCATGCTGCTTTGCCAGGCATGCTCTGCACTTCTCCCATCTAGGCTTTTGAATATTAGCTAAAACATTGTCCTCCCCCATAGTGCCTTTTTTTTAGGCAATACTAAACTGAAAGTACTTCCAATTAATTTATTTTATTTTACATTTGTTTACTGGGAAAGTCCGACTGGACACAGGTCCATTTTCAGTGGAGGCCCGGGGAGATAAGCTCTATAATACAATACAGTACATGAGAGAAGAGAAAAAAATATAGTATACTTATAGCAAGCATACACAATATGTTAGAGATTAATAATTCTTATAGTAGACAATCATTGTGGTACATAATAACTTAAAACAGCATTTGTATTATTTTTACAGATATGTTTTGTCAAGTAAATATCAACGGGTTCACAAGCTTTCAGGGGAACTGTTTATACTTAGCTATACACAGAAACATTCTCTTAGTTTGGGTTAGCCTACTGAGTGGCATGAACATAGTCAGTCACTTAAATAGTGGGTTTTCAGGAGTTTTTTTAAATGAATAAAGGGCGTGGTAGAAGTTATTTGGCTTGGTAGTGTGTTCCAGGTTTTAGCAATGATGCTGGCAAAGAGGGATTTACTGGCATCATTTCTATGTTGGATGACAGTTATGAGGTTCTGGTTACTAGATCTTAAGGCTCTAGAGGGAATGTGGGGCTGAATTAGATGCTGAAGTGCTGGGGTTTTCTCAGGAAGGTAATACAGTTTGTGTGCTATAGTTGATTGAGTAGAAGTATATGAGGCAAGTCAAGCCAGTTAAGCTGCTTAAGGGATAGACAGTGGTGAGACCTATATGAGGCTTCAGTAGCAAACTTAGCAATCTTGTTGTAGCAAGATTCCATTTTATTTAGATCGGTTTGGTGAAGATTAGTCAAGATAGGAGAGGCATAGAGGAGGGTGGATAGAAGATGAGTCCTTGCGATGGTTGCTTTGGTGTGTTTAGTCATAAACTGTTTGTTCCTGTAGAAGAGTCCAAGTTTTTTATTAACTCTCTTGATGGATTGTGCTATGTGGATGTCAAACCTCAGGTTATTGTCAATTTTTACACCTAGCAGTTTAGTGTGTGTGGTTGGACTAATTTGAATATTTTTTTAGAGTAGATGGTGAAATAACTATTTAGGGGAAGAGATCTACCTGGACTGAAAATAATTAGTTTGTTTTTTGGGGGATTAAGAAGAAGTTTGATGTTAGTGAACCAAGTTTTGGCTAGGGTAAAGTTATTTTGGGTTAGGGTTTGTTGCTCACTTAGGGTGGGGGCAGCATGTATAAGGGTGGTGTCATCTGCATATTGTACTACTGAGGCAGTGGGTGAGGATGAAGAGATCTTGTTAATAAATAAAGAGAACAGCAAAGGGCCAAGGATGGATCCTTAAGGGACTCTTATGGTAACTGGTAACAGGGGGGACAGTTGTCCCTGCCATAGGACTGCTTGCTGACGGCCAGATAAGTAGATGTTGAACCATGATATAGAGGGGGGCTTATATTTAGGGTAGATAGAGTTTCAAGAAGCATACTGTGATTTACCATGTCAAAGGCTTTTGATAAGTCTAAGAATATGGAAGAAACAAATAGACCCTTGTTTCTATGGTGGTTAAGTATATTGGTGAATGATAGTAATGCTGTGGTGGTGCTATGGGAAGGTCTAAAGCTATGCTGGGATATGGAGAGTAGGTTGTTATTTTGGAGGTACTGCATTAGTTGATTATGAACAACTCTTTCTAATATTTTGGATAAAGGTGATAGGATTGCTATTGGGCGATAGTTGGTGAGCTCTAAGGAGTTACCTCCTTTGTGCAGTGGAATAATATGTGATGTTTTCCATGAGGTGGGAACTTTGCATTCTAATAGAGATCTATTTATGAGAATAGAGACAGGATAGGCTATAGCTTCAGCTGATATCTGAAGGAAGTCTGCTGGTAGCATATTAGCTGCTAGAGTGGTTGGTTTAAGTTTCCTAAGGAGTTTAGAAATTGCCTTGGTGGACATGGAGTGAAAGTGAAAACTAGGGGTATTGTTTTGTATATTGGGATGGGTTGGTGTAGTTATTGGTGTGGGGCTGCTAATGCTATTTTGGGCATTGGCAAGGGTCTGGACTGTTTCTATAAAGAATTTGTTAAATTGAGTGGGAATGTTTTCATGGTTATTTGGTAGCACAGGGGTTGGAGTAGTGGACTTTCCTGGGTGTAGTATAACATTTATTGTGGCCCAGAATTTTTGGGGATTATGAGCATATTTTTCTTGCATATTGTTATAGTAGCTAGATTTGTCTAGTTTGATTTGTTTTTTGGCTTTGTTACGGAACTCTAGATAGTTTTGTCTCAAAGTAGTGGTTTTGTTTTTTGATACTGAATCCAGGCCTTGTCCATTTCCTTCATTATAGTTTTAGTATCCTTTCTTAGCCATCGAGCATAGTTAGTTTTTATTCTAATGGTTCTGGGGTGTGCATGATGATTTAATATTTGTATGAAGGTTGTGTTAAAGTATTCGACGGCTTTGTTTAGAGATAGTTGTTTTAGAGGAGTCCAGTTGCAGCTTTTTAGTGCATTGATGAAGTCCGTAGCTATAAAGGTCTTTTTGTTTCAAACTACTCTAAGGATAGGTTGGCTGATGGTTTGGGATCTGTTCCTAATTAGGTAGGTTGGATGATGGTCACTTAGGGTATCTGGAAGACAGCCAGATTGCTGTGCAAGAGTGGGGTCAGATACCAGGATCCAGTCTAAGATGGACTGGCGTTTGGATGTTTTGTCAATTCTAGTGGGGGTGGTTATAGTTTGGGTAAACCTGTGGAGGTTAATAAAGGCAGAGGAATTATGACTGGAGCAGTTAAGCCAGTCAATATTGAAGTCCCCTAATAGTATGGCTTCATGTGGTAGGGAGCTGGAGATCCAATTAAGCAGGCTTTCCATTACAGTGATGTAATTGCCTGGTAGGATATAGCCACCTGCAATAATTATGTGTTTGTTGGAATTTATTTTTAATTTGGCAAGGATTAGTTCTACATTTTTGACTTGTTGGGTATTGTAATCTAGTTGTTCTATAGTGAGATGATTTTGGAATATTATTGCAACAGCTCTGCCCTTTTTCTCTAAACTGTCTCTTTGGATAATATTATAACCAGGGGCAGTAATCTCATTATTATGGTGTTGTGGTTTGAGCCATGTTTCAGTTAACACAGTGATATCTGGTTTGTATAGAGCTAGTAGGGCATGAAGGTCCTGAATTTTGTTAAGTATACTTCTTGCATTAATGTTTAAGAAGAGGAGAACTGAGTTAGGTATGTGGTATAGGGGATGTAACTGATTTGCGTTTGGGTTGGCTGATGTTTTGGGTCCTGGATTGGGGTGTATGTCTCCACTACAAGTGAGTTTATGGA
The DNA here is from genome assembly GCF_019279795.1 of Protopterus annectens. Taxonomy (NCBI): domain Eukaryota; kingdom Metazoa; phylum Chordata; order Ceratodontiformes; family Protopteridae; genus Protopterus; species Protopterus annectens. Next base: position 400,848,944 of record NC_056730.1, on the reverse strand, counting down.
GTAGGTGTAGATAGAGTTTGATTAATTTGTGAATTATTTTAGTTTGACTTTGAGAAGAGTGGGGATTAGTTTTGATTGTCGGTTTATTGCATGAGTAAGAGAAGGCTTGGGAGGAGGTAAGGTTTCATGACGATATAGGGAAGTATTTTAGTTTGATGGGATTGGCTATGGATTCTGTTTGCCATGGGGATGTGGTGCGGTTAGAAGTTGAGTGTGGTAGGAGGACAGGATGGAAAGTAGGAGTAGGGTGAAGATTATTAATGGATAGAATAATGTTTTTAGTAGTTGGGTTGGATATGTGTAACTCATGTTATTTAGTTTCAGAAAGAAAGGGGTTTATGCAAGGGTAATATCTAAAACTGTATGAGATTGGTGTTGTATTAAAGATACACTATAAGAGGTGTGGTGGAGTTTGTTGTTGATGGGGGAAGAGATTTGAAGGGATATGTATTTGAGAGTGTGAGTTATCTTTTGTGTTAGGGAGCAGCTGTATGGCCAGGAAATATTGGTCAGGCAAAAAGTTCCTCAACATAGTTCGACAACAGCAAACCCAGAATAAAAAAGAGATTAATGTCCATGGAAATGTATAAGGAACAAGAATGATAAAAGTCCCCAAATGTCCATATAGCAATGTTTATGCCATGATCTTATAGATTAGAACACAGAAGCATAACTAATTGTCCAAACGTCAACCATCAAAAACGACACATTTGAGTTCAAGCATCATCAAAACCAGTCTTTGTATACAAACCCCCCCCAAAAAAAACAAAAACACAAAAAAAAAACAAAAAAAACAAAGGACATATCCAAAATGTGAAGATGCAAAAGCACTGTTCAATGACAAAGAAATGTTGCCTAATATAGATACACCAGTCAAATTATGCATACATAACAAATAGGCTGGTTATCTATAAGAAAAATGGTATTATAATGGCAAAAATATTGGTTTGTACACTCTTAATTCACCAGAACAAAAAATCGTATATAAAATCTAACTACCTATTTTAGAAATAAAAATCCAGTATAATAAATATGTTTTTTGGCCCAATGATGATATTCCCCCGGATTCTGCAAACCTTGCACGGCGTGCAGGATTTGTGCAGGAGCTCCTGCAGACAATATGTCTGCCGTGCGATCCAGGAATAACCTGTAGGGGTGTGCATGAGTGCTCCTGCACTAGTCCTGCACAGACTCAGCCCCTGTATGCAAATTACCCCATTTGCAGGAGAAATCCATGCAAATTAGGTGAATTTGTGATCCAGGAAGCTGGAAACCAGCCGTGCAGTATTAGTGTTGCTGTTCTTTCGGCTTTGCCCAGTGAGGGGTCGCCACAGCGGAACTCCGGTCCGCTAATTATTGACAGTAGATTTTTACGGTGCTGAGGTGCCAGCCCGATGCCCTACCTTCAATGAAGGCACGCCCATGCATGTCTTTCGAATGCCACTCGACCGCGGGTGGGACATGCAGACTCCACACAGAAGGCGCTCCAGCCGAGATTGTAATCTGCAGAAATGTACTCCGCCAGTAACGGAGTACATTTCTGCAAATTACAAAACAGAGCCATGACAGCTCCAAATAAAGGGTGGCTATCATATATAAAGCATGCCAATGGCCAACTATAAGGCCATTGGCATGGAAAACACATGGAAAAAAAAATCAACTTTTATTTTTTTTAGCCAGTCTGGGCTATTTAAGAGCAGGGCAGCGGCGTGCAAATGGGATTGGAGGAAAATAAGAAAATAAACCTAAAATAGCATTCTAACTAAAATCACTATTCTGCCATTATACTCAATGGCAGGCAGAAGACAACATGGCCAATGAATAGTGGTTGTTAAGGGGGGGAGGCTCAGTGTGGAACATGTAACTATGCATTAGCAGGCAATCCTATGCAAATGAGGGGAATGATAATTTCCCCTTTATGCTAGTCAGCTCCCAACAGTGTAAAAGCAGGAATAGCTTGGTGCAAGCCTAGGAGTTAGGTGATATCATAGGGTGTGTCAGGCATACTGTAAGTGGATTGGAGCCCTGTGGCTCAGGTTTGCTCCAAGCTTAGCACAGCTAAGCAAGGTGGTGTGTCTGAGGTTGCCTAGCACTCTTTACATTGCCTAAGCGGGTGTGCGTGCCGTGCACCGGGTTTTAAAGGGAAAAAAAGTAAACAAGAAAATAGCAGCTCTGTGCACATTTGAGCACTGTGTTTGCGCGGCACACCCCCAGGCTTAAATAGGAAGGCAATGGGAAGGGAAAATAGCAGTAGGAAGGTAATCTAGGAGAACTAGCATAGCTGGCAGGTGAAATGTATCAGAATCAGCCACTTACACAGGCAGCAGACCAGCCCATCCCAGAACACTAATATAAACTATGCAAACACCTTTCCCTCTGTTTTTTCCCATACTCTACATCACCAGTGTATACAAGCAGGGAAGTTTTAACAAACAAAACAACAAAATGATAGGGGCTGCAATAGCTATCATACAACATGTGGAAGAGGCTGAGGGTGGTGAGGATGTGAATGTTGTCGACCAACCCACAGTGAGGAGATGGAGAACAGTGTACAGACCCAGGGTAACCTACCAGGGGCTACATGAGCTGGAGATAGTGGAGCACTATAGGGTGGACAGGGACCTCTTACAGCAAATTGTTGAGCTGTACCGGCCACACCTGACACACAGAACTAACAGAGGGGAACCCATCCCAGTGGATACCAAGATATGTGAAGGCCTAAGAATACTAGCTGCAGGTACCTTCCAAAGGCCAACTGAGGATATGAATGGGATCTCACAGGCATCAGGATCTAGGGTACTCCACCAGTTCCTGGATGCCATGTCAGCACATACCGTTGAGCATGTATATTTCCCCAACACCCGTGAGGTGTTGGCCAGCAATATGCAACTGTTCCATCAAATAGCAGAATACCCTGAGGTAGTGGGTGCTATAGACTGCATGCACATATGCATCAAAGCACTACCCGGTGAGCGGGGTAGGGTCTACATCAACTGCAAGGGCTTCCCCTCCATCAACTGCCAGGTCATGTGTGAAGCCCAGGGCATAATAATGAATGTGTGTGCTGACTGCTCTGGAAGCTATTACGATTCCCACATCTGGCATCTGATGCAGCTGTACCAGAGATTTGCCAATGGGGACATCCCTTATGGTCACCTAGTGGGGGATGCTGGTTACGCACTGGAGCCGTGGCTGATGATACCCATCAGAAATGCACACACACCCGAACAAGAACTCCATAATGAGGCACATGCACAGACCAGAATTATAATAGAGCATGTGTTTGGGATGCTCAAGTCACAGTTCCGGTGCCTGGACACATCCAGTGGAGCCTTACAGGACTCACCAGCTACATGTACCCAAATTGACATTGTATATGCCATGCTACACAATATAATCCTGCGAAAACAGCTGCAGCAGGAACAGCATGGGGCAGGGCCACACAGCCCCCCACCATTGCCAAGACCTGCACAGGCAGAGTTACTTGGAGGAGGAACAAACTGAGCTTGCCCCAACAGGCATAAGGAGGCATGCCCAGTATGCCCTGGCCTTAGCAAATAGGCAACACATAGCACATACACTGAAACAGGAGGGACCCAGGGAATGATACCTCTCTCCGACTCGCACATACAATAAAAGTGATGCCAAATATGACACTACCTATGCTCATCCATGTGTAGGGAGTGTACTATATGCATCCAACATAGGCAGCCCTGCAGCACCACCCTCAATACTGGGACACCCACAAGATAAGTCACTCAACCTACCAATTGCCAAATGGAGTATAATGTGTTGTTACCTGTATCTATGGTATGGATGTGAGCATGCAAGAGAATTGGGTAGCTGAATGGTATGCCAGCAGATAGTAGACACCTATAGTGGCACCATGAGATCTGTAACAAATACTGGTGTCACCATAGTAGCCAGTATTACACAGGGCAGGAAATGTGCTGGCCCACATGTGTGTCCATATGACTCACACATGCCAGTCAGGGAGGTTCACATACCCAACAACAGTCTCAGGAAGCAGGACGGGTGTAGACAAACACAAACAAAGGCTGTGCCATGGCCTCTGAATGATACCTATGGGTAACCTCCCCCCCAAGGCCTACACAGACAGACTACAGCAAGTCAGGCAGTGGGATGTTAGTTCTGAAGGGTAGGAAGTCAGAAACTAATATGTAGGTCAATCAAAGCTAAGACCTGTAGTACACTGATATGCCTCTAGTCAGCATGATAGGTTAGAATACAGAATAAAATGGAGTACCTGACATACCAGTACAGTCATAGCAAATGTGTACAAGTGTCAGGTGTGCCCTCTCCAATCCTTTGTAGAAATGTAGAAACAGTCAGGTGTGTCCCCCCACAATCTTGTAGAAATGTAGTAACAGTCAGGTGTGCCCCCCCCACTCCTATGTAGACATGTAGAAACAGTCATGTATGCCCCTTCCCCCAATCCAGCGTAGAAATGTAGTAACACTCAGTGTGCCCACTCCCAATCACTGTGTAGAAATGTAGAAACAGACAGCTGTGCCCCCTCCCCAATCCTGCATAGAAACGTAGTAAGAGTCAAGTGTGCCCCCCTCCCCCAATCCTGTGTAGGAATGTAGAAACAGTCAGGTGTGCTCTCACCAACCCTACTTAGAAATGTAGTAACAGTCAGGTGTGAACCCCCAAACCTATTTAGAAATGTAGTAATGGTCAGGTGTGCCCCTCCCAAGCCAATGTACACACGTCGTAACAGTCAGGTGTGCCCCCCCACAACCCTATGTAGAAATGTAGTAACATGTATGTGTAGGTACAATACCAGTGGAGCACAGATGTACAGAGGTGGCCATGGTAGCAGGATAGGTTGTAGCATCTGCACAATATGCAGGTATGTGTGTGTTAGGTTGGTGTGTGTTTCATATTGTGTGAGTGGTTAGCATGTATGCATGTTGAGGAAGACCTAGTGGCCATTGCCCACTACTGCTGATGACAGGGACAAGTCCTCACAACTGCAGTGCCAAAGACAATACCCACCATTATAACACATGCTAGCAGTAAGCCATTGTAAATGTATGGTGATAAAAGACTGACATGGCATGGCTGTTGGGCTAGATATACAAGCAGTACACAAGGGTAAGTATCCCTGATATACAGTATATATTGTGTCACTGTGAAATAGAAACACCCTTGGAATTGTACATACAGGTATGCATCACATTATCTGGTCCTGTAGTAGGGGATATCGGTGTTGTCTGCCCGAACACTTACAGATCACAAAGGAGGTAGGATTGATGTATTGGGACACATCTGATGTACCTGCACATGCCAGCATAACTGGAATGCCCAATGCATATCTGTGTGTCAGATGCCATAGCACACATGCACCCAGCTCACACAAACACCACCCACAGGTACCTCTCTGGTCGTTTCCCTGCTGTGGGGAATGGGTACAATATGACCCCACCTGCATATGGCAATAGCGAATGAATGCAGCATGCAGTGCAGGTGCCCCATGCAGGTGTGTCGCTAACCATAGGTAGCACCCTGCCAACATCCGCACCACCTGAACAAGACTGATAGAAGGTATTGGCATGAACACCTAGCACACCTACCCTGTCACCCCAGGGGAATATACTGTATGGCAGTCTGAGACTGTAGAACTGACAGAATGCAACGGCCTGCCACATTTGGCCTGCATCAACACCTCATGGCCCACATGCCTCTACCAAGGGCCTGTGTCTCACATGTACTGCCAATGCATGTTATGTCATGGACACCCAAATAACAACATAACACACTCCACATAAGCCATATGCAAAGCCATGTGGACAAACCACAGTAACATGTCCACCATGTCCCACTGCATGAACTGTGGACCAACACACAGCTGTGATGGGGTGATATCCTTAGGGAAGGTATCAGAGAACGTATGCATAATGTATGGAAGAGGATAGAATAACGGGGGGGTGGGAGCATGGGCAGCATGGAATGTGCAAGGTCTGACAAAAAGCTGTGTGCACACACTATCCCTGGCTGCAAACACATAAATGGGTGGCTACATACCTGCCCGTACACAGTGGGGGTAATGTCCTGACGCATGGCCCCTACCTTTGGGTAACCTGTGTGAATCTGTACAGCTATGCAGTATTGCTACAGCAATATAAGGCCATACTGTCATGTCGATGGATGTACAAGTATGGGATCCTCTGCCAGCACTGTATCAAGGTGCTGAACCGGATATAAAGACTCAGCAGCAAGTGTCTGCAGCTCCCCCTCCAGAATGGTATAACCTGCCATTAATATGTAGGCTTCTGCCCACAATACCATACACAGCTGCAGTCACCCTTGTCCCCAAGACATCACTGTGAGCAGGAATGTCCACCTGACAGTACATGAGGACAGAAAACATCACAGTATATAACAGTACACATGTCTGAATATCTCTGCTAACAGTAGTACTATGTAGCTGAAACACCACAGACACAACCACCTACAGTACACACTATCCCCTGCACACTTTGTCCCCATTTTGCCAAATGATAGATGGATACCCTGCAGAAACAGTTTGCTACCTGTAGGTGTACAACACTGCACTGGAGTGCAAACTACCTGGAATCAATCCACACATTCAATACAGAAGGGCATACTGGGCATGCTCACACACTTAAAGAAATGAAGGCAATGTCAGACAACAACATACTGAAAGGTCATACTGGGCATGCTCACACACTTAAACAAATGAAGCCCATGTCTGCAAACAGTGGACCATACATATCTGGCAGTTGCAGATGTTAGTGCAGACACTCCTCAGTATACACCAGTCATGTTTTGCACACACAGAGGACAGGAATACAGACATATATCCAAGGACAACACACTATAATAAGCCAAAAGTAGACGTACATAGATGTGTGGAAGAGAGTGACTGTGACAAGGAGCCATCCATTATGAGGCCTGTCCCACCCAGTACACAGCCAAATGGCTACAACCACATGCGGTCTAAATGTCACTCACTGTAGACATTAGCCACCGGTATCCATCAGCAACATGACTGTACAAGGAAGTAGTCATCTAGCAGCTGTATACATGTACCTGTGGAATATAACCCTGCATGTGCCCCCATGTGGTGTGTCAACCTCTAGATGAATGGGTTATGGCCCATGCACACACACTGCCCTCCCCATAGCCCTACTATGACAAGCATGCTGAGTTCATCCACTTTGAAATACACCTTTGGGAAAGTTGTAGCCCATTAATTTCTGTGGTGCGTATAACTGCGTACTGCTGTAGTGTGATAAATTAGTTAGGTAGGAGTTCTAATCCCAGACATGTAGACTGTGTGTGTCTCTGTCTGTGTAGACAGCAATGATTTTTAGGCTAGTCACACTCACTACAATTCAAATGCCCTACTTTGGCAAGGCTGCTGATGTCATTCACTGTGAAATACACCTTTTGGAAAGCTGTAGCCCAGAAAACTCCATGGTGCATCCTATAACTGTGTAATGTTGTAGTGTGATAAGCTAGTTAGGTAGGAGTTCTAATCCCAGATATGGCAACTATGTGTCTGTGTTTGTGTGTGTGTGTATGTGTGTGTGTGTCTGTGTAGACAGCAATCCCTTTTAGGCTAGTCACACCCACTACAATTCAAATACCCTACTTTGGCAAGGATTCTGATGTAATTCACTGTGAAATACTCCTTTTGGAAAGCTGCAGCCCAGTAATCTCTGTGGCATGTCCTATAACTGCATACTGCTGTAGTGTGACAAGCTAGTTAGGTAGGAGTTCTAATCCCAGACATGGCAACTGTGTGTGTGTGTGTGTGTGTGTGTGTGTGTGTGTGTGTGTGTGTGTGTGCGTGTGTGTGTGTGTCTCATTCTTTGTAGAGAGCAATGCTTTTTAGGCTAGTCACACCCACTACAATTCAAATGCCCTACTTTGGCAAGGCTGCTGATGTCATTCACTGTGAAATACACCTTTGGAAAGCTGTAGCCCAGTAATCATCATGGCACGTCCTATAACTGCGTGCTGCTGTAGTGTGATAAACTAGTTAGGTAGGAGTTCTAATCCCAGACATGGCAACTGTGTATGTGTCTGTCTGTGTAGAGAGCAATGCTTTTTAGGCTAGTCACACTCACTGCAATTTAAATTCCCTACTTTGCCAAGGCTGCTGATGTCATTCACTATGAAATACACTTTTCGGAAAGCTGTAACCCAGTAATCTCTGTGTCACATCCTATAACTGCGTACTGCTGTAGTATGATAAACTAGTTAGGTAGGAGTTCTAATCCCAGACATGGCAACTGTGTGTGTGTGTGTGTGTGTGTGTGTGTGTGTGTGTGTGTGTGTGTGTGTGTGTGTGTAAGTGTGTGTGTGTGTGTATATGTGTGTGTGTGTGTTTCTGTCTGTGTGGAGAGCAATGCTTTTTAGGCTACTCATGCTCACTACAAATCAAATGCCCTACACTGGCAAGCCTGCTGATGTCATTCACTGTGAAATACACCATTGGGGAAGGAGTACTCCAGTAATCCCTGTGGTGCATCCTATAACAGCGTAATGCTGTAGTGTGATATAGAACTCTGGTAGGGGTTCTATTCCCACACATGGCAGGTGTGGATGTTTGTGTGTGTGTTTCTATGTCTGTGTAGGGAGCAATGCTTTTTAGGCTAGTCACACTCACTGCAATTCAAATGCCCTACTTTGGCAATCCTGCTGATGTCATTCACTGTGAATTACACCTTTGGGGAAGGAGTACTCCAGTAATCCCTGTGGCGTGTCCTATAACAGTGTAATGCTGTAGTGTGATATAGAACTCTAGTAGGGGGTTTATTCCCACACATGGCAGGTGTGGATGTTTGTGCATGTGTTTTGATGTCTGTGTAGGGAGCAATGCTTTTTAGTCTAGTCACACTCACTACAATTCAAATGCCCTACTTTGGCAATCCTGCTGATGTCATTCACTGTGAAATACACCTTTGGGGAAGGAGTACTCCAGTAATCTCCACGTGGTGCATAGTATAACTGCGCAGTGCTGTAGTGTAATAAACTAGTTAGGTAGGAGTTCTAAACCCAGACATGGCAGGTGTATGTGTGTGTGTGTGTCTCTGTGAGTGTGTCTGTCATTCATATCCTGTGTGGAGGTGGCTGTGAGTGTGTAACAACTGGACTCATTGCGGTGTGGGTTTTACAAATTTCTTATATGGTGGCCTTAGTATATGTCACAATGTCCACCTTACAGGGATAACAGATGTGCAATAGCCAAGAGGCTGGGGTGCAAATCAAGGACAGATGAAAAAAGTTGGCAACCCTTGTATTACCCAGAGGACACTGTTAAACCAGACACACACACACACACACACACACACACACACACATGCACACACGCACACACGCACACATGCACACATGCACACACACACACACACACACACACACACACACACACACACACACACACACACTTGCCTAGGCAACAACCACTATGTTGGTAGTACCCTGCATATTGCCCACTGATAGTAACCATGGTGCGATTGCAGTGGGCTACAGAGGGCATGGTACCCTGTCTATCAGTCCAATAGGCACATACATGCAGACAGTGCACCTTCCCAATGTTCCCCACTGGACACCTGCAACACCTGTGGTGCCACCAAATGTGACCCACGAAGGACATACCATGCCTGAAACACAAGCCCTGTATGGACAGATGCCACTGACACCAGGGAATACCTGTATCATGCTATCAGTGTAGCTGCAGGGTCAACCTGCTGTCCATTAACAGTTCCAGCCACATGAGGCTAGGACTGGCACATCTGATGACATGGGCCAGTCATCCCAGGTACAGTTACACATGTCACTGTATATGCATGTGGGATGTGTGCACATCTCAGACACCATCCATGTCATGGACTAAGGAACACATACATGGCAAGCAATGCATAGCAATGGCCACACACAATAGTTACCCAGGTGACTGGATGGTGAATACAATACCCACCTATGTGGGCAAATCTAGACACTGCACCCTACACACTGCAGACCTTCATCATGTGGCCTGATGCCAAGGTATAACCACCACCTAGCCTTGTATAGCTGTCTGGCACAGTCGACCACTACACACCCGTGAAGCAATGCACCCATGCACATCAATATTGGCTCCCTGTGTCTGTGTGTGTGGTGTATGATGCCTATGACCACATTCACACTCACAACCCCCATTGGCATACTGAAGCATGCTGTCTGATGTCAGACACCTCCACATACCCTTTGCCCATATAACCTCTGTATAACCCCTTTGGTGCATGTGACACATACATGGTACTGTGTTGTGGCAATCTAACTAGTGATGAGTTGTACTCCTAACCCTGCCAAGTGTGTCAATGTATGTGGGTCCCTGTAAGAGTGTGGCTGTGTTGACAATGACACCTGTTCATGCAGACAGGCACATGTACTACACCTACCATATAGCTAACATATCACTGTTGCAGATGTCACTCACCATCACATATACGTTTAGAGGGCTCCTCAACATGTAACCTAATTGGCGCATCCAATAACTGCATAGACATGTAATAGCAATACATAGTCAGTCAGGGGTATGATACCCTGTACTGGTAGGTGTGCGACACAAATGTGCTTACGTTTTACTCTCCCACCCCTCCCTGACTTATCTTTGCCTCTGTCTGCCTCTCTCACTCCCTCTCTGGTGGATGTGGAGACTTACACCTGCTTTGCTTAGGCAGCAGCTTGTGTTTTGTAAGTGATGCTCATCATCAGCTGATGGCCTCTGCACAAATTGCAGCCCTCCTCTAGCTGATTGCATGTAGAACAGCTGTGATAACATTCCCATAGCCAAGTGCATGGAAACACACTCCAGTATCTAGGAACATCATGTTGGTGTTGGGCCTTTTCATTCACTGTGAGCAGGAAATTGATCTATTTGGTAAACAGCATCACAGATGGATTGGGGATTCACCTCTAACAACATACACTCTGGAAACATGCCAACACACAGGAGGGGGATGTGCCTGACTTGACTAAAGACTGTAAGTGCTGCTATACTGCATTTGTAGTAATGTTGGTTTAACAGGGTGTGTGTGGACATGGCTGTTCTACATGTTTTAATACCTGTCATGGCAGTGCTATGTTTATGAGGAATGCCCATCTGTAGGGTCATCTGCAGACTGGGCAGTGTGTGGTGCCTTGTGTTTCTTGTTTTACCCACAGAGCACCTATCTGTGAACTGCAGAAGGTAGTGTGAGGATTGCAGTCAGTAAATGGTGACAGCCGTGAGAGTTACTGACTTCATGTCCCTCATAGGACATATGTTGCAATAAACCCTGTTAGAACAGTAAATGTATGAGGTTATCACAGCAACATGTCAATATTGGCCCTGTGTTTGTGCCTCCAGCCTCAACTCTGTCAACCTTTGTACATATGTCATGCAGTAAGAGGTGTATATGTTCAGTACACCATATTTATTGACATCATATCAGATAACAAGCCAGTGAGATATCAGACTGATACATGTTATGTATAGTAGGGGGTTATATTTGAGGACATAACCTGGGAATTCTGTGATTGTGTGTACAGTACTGAGGTCTGTGTACTTATGGTGATTGTCAACAGTGTGTGTATTGTGAATATGTACCTTGGCCTGTGTACAGACTGTGGTAGATGTCATTGTTCTTAGTCCTGTTCTATCTGATGTTACATGCTGCTCCACTGTGTGTTACCCTATTGGCTTACATGTTTGTAGGGCCAAACACACACATGTCCCATACCACAGACAGGCATCAGACCACACTGTGTAGCGGCCCAGTATATGTAGGATTGGTGTGTGCGTGGCATGTATGAGGATGGTGTTAATCAGATAGTCCATATACTTTAATATTATGCTAGCTTACCATATGTGGCTGTGGCTGCGTTCAAATTGGTTGTGGTTACGCACTTTCCCACAGGTGTCTGTTATTCTGTGCTGTGACATGCCTGTAGAGCCTGCTATCTATGCAGGTACATGTGTATTCCCCCATAGGAAATGTAGGCCAGTGTTGAGGCAGTCTGCCTGTAGCCTGCACAGTGCTTCGTTACATGCCTATCAGCTTAGTGTACTTACCCAGTGAGATGTCATGTCCAGATACTTGCCAGATGCACTGCTGCCGGGCCACCATAACAGTCATGTATGCCAGACAAAGCAGTGGGATGCTGTACAGATGTATGTCACTAACTAGTGGGTAGTATGTGGTGTGGCCATGGCACCTCTGTACTAGCGGTTATTATGTGTCAGGACAGACAGGGATGTATGAATGCATAACCTATGGGGGTAAATGTATACCAGTATTTATGTGATATAACCATCTACATGGCTGTTATCCACATTGTCAAGCTTGGTCCACATGTCCTGCACTAAGGGGATCTGTGCATACCTCTGGACTGACTAGAGTGTGTCAGACTGTCCACATATATTGGCCATATCTCTGCTGTAGTCCACAGGGGCATTACTGTGCTAGCAGTGGTACTGTACTATGATGTCCTTAGGTTGTCTGTCAGTAGCCAATGGCGCACATGTTAAAAGCAGATGTGACCTCCCACACACACCATGTCTGTGAAGACAATCCCTATTACTGCAATACATACCTTACATCCCCTTGCACTAAGAGGTTGGGACTACTGGGGCTGAGGTAGGGCTTCACTCTATGTTCAGGACATATGGTGAACATATATGTATATATAATTATCCATATATCTATATAGATATATACACAAATACATATCGACATACATAGATGGATTTGTATATGTACATATATATATATATATATATATATATATATATATATATATATATATATATATATATATATATATATATATATATATATAAACACTCAGATACATATACAGAGCAATATATGTCTACACATAATCAGATAGAGATACATATGCACATATACATATGGATATCAACAGATATAGCGACAGTAATAGGTATATCAGACTAGATATGTATGCACATATACTTATAGATATCTACATATATACCCACATAAATAGGCATATCTGTACACATAGGATGTGCATACATATATAGCTATATGTACATATATCTATACATACGGATTCACTTTAGAAGCTCAAAACACTGAAATGTCAAAATTCAGTATTTCGAGTCCATAAAGTGGAATCCTGAAAAGAGCGAAAGCTCAGAAGTGCGAATTTCAAAACCTCGAATACTGGAGGTTTTGAATTTCACGCTTCTGAGGTTCCGCTGTGGTTACAAATTCAGGTAAGTGTGCGTGTGTGTGTGTGTGTGTGTTAAGGGTTTTGGGTAGGGGCTGTGGTGTGTGCTAGTGTGCTTTGTTGCTGTGGTGTGTGTGTGTACGAGCAGAATGTAGTTTGTGTGGTGGTGTTTGTGTGTTTGTGTGTAGTGCGACCTCGGAGTTAGAATATTTAAGTAGGGGGTGTGTGGGGGCACACATGGGGGGCTGCAAGGGGGCTTTTATGTAGTAGAGAGCTTGTGTTTGTGTGTGGGTAGGCTGGTGTGTGTGTGTGTGTGTGTGTGTGTGTGTGTGTGTGTGTGTGTGTGTGTGTGTGTGTGTGTGTGCAGTAGTAGCATGAAATTCAAAATCAATGTTTCAAAAATTCGACTTTATTGCTTTGAAATACTGAATTTCAACATTTCAGTATTTTGAGGATATAAAGTGAAGCCACACACACACACACACACACACACACACACACACACACATACACACACACACACACACACACACACATATATATATGTATGTATATATGTATATATGTATATATATATATATATATATATATATATATATATATATATATATATATATATATATATATATATATACATATATATATATATATATATATATATTTATATACATACATATATATATATATATATATATATATATATATATATATACATATATATATATATGTGTGTGTGTGTATGTGTGTATATATATATATATATATATATATATATATACATATACATATATATTTAATATATGTGTGTGTGTGTGTGTGTGTGTGTACATACAAAGATATGTACACATGGCCATATATATGTTGCACTATACAGATGTGTATACAGACATATGTATGAGTATACATGTGTATGTACATGCAGACATATATAGACCTATTATATGTATATAACCATATTCCTGTCCTGTGTAAACCTCATGGTTGTTTATACCCTTCCAGATGTATCTCACTGTATGTATATGCTATGTGTACATTATGATAAAACAACATATGTGATGCAACAGTCATATTAATAACAAGGACTACACAATTTAGGAAGTAAAGGCAATTGTTCAATACTACTCAATATGTGTATTGACAGCTATATTGGTAAAACAACAGCTGTCTTCACAGTAGTCATGGCGTAGTGGTTAATTGTTGTCATTTTAGTGTACAGGGTCCTGGATTCAAGACCTGCAAGGGCTGTTCATTTTGTTGCTGGGCAGAAAGAGGGCTGTCGGATACAGAGTGGTTAAGGTTGTTTTGAGCAGCTTTAAGTGGGTTTGTGTAAAGCTAAGTGGTGCTAAGCTATGGGTAAACGTTCAGGCGCTTACACGATGTAGACTTCACTTACCAGTACGCAAATCAGCTCAGCTGTTATATTGCAGCAACGTTGATACTTGCTAAGCATGGCTTAACCCTGGTAACAAGGTCACACCACCCAGTCTGATAACATAGCAGGGTAATGACATCTGTAATAAGTGTATGTAATGCCATGTACAATACATGTGCCTATGTGCTGTCATTACAGTAGCAAGGGGTGTGAGTGTCATGTGTGGGACACAGATGTATATGAGGCCTGTACAGCACTGTTATCCATGTGAATGTGTTACATACAGGAGTAGTAGCCCAATGTACATGCTGTCACACTGGCATGTAGTGTATCATGGCAGTACTACTGTTGACAGTGCTTACCCAGGCAAGAGCAGTGTGCTAAATGTAGTACTGACAACAGACACACCTCCAGGCATAGCTGGACACTGAGACCTCCCTGTTGTATCCCTGGTGTGTGAGCTGTGTCACAGCATATATCCCTTACTGAGCAATAATCAGTCATGTAAAATGTAACTGTAGACTACCATCTGTACAGCACATATTAGTGAGGGCTTCTGACATGTAGTTATGACATACATATTGTTGTCAAACATCTATCTGTCAACACACTCATCCGACTGCATGGCTACTTGCAAAGCTGATGACTGTCAGTCCCTGTACAGATGTGCAGATGGCAGGTATCCAGCTGGGATATGTACAGGCAACCTAAGCTTGACTGACACTGACATGTCTGCCCAGCTGTGTAAGAACTGACACATATAGGAGATGTCACCCTGTATGCATCACATGCCATGGGTACCTCCACTACACTACCACAGTCAACAGAACATGCTTGGGTACATGTCTCCATCACAGACACTAACCATGTGTTGTAATGCATGTTGCATACATGTCTACTTGATCACCTCAGTGCCCATGTGCAGGAGGCACTTGGAGGATTGGCTGATGCATGTCATTCTCATCCTGAGGGTCACCACAGTAGTGTCTGTTGATAGATTGCCTGCTGCCACCTGGCAGGTGGCAGGATACATCTGTACACACAACCCCTACACAACCCATCTCCACTTGGACAATAGCTAGGTACACAGCTATGACCACCTGCATCGATGCACCCCTGTATTGACACATGTGTATGTGTGCATGACTGAGTATAGCAGTGTCTGTGTGTTAGCATAACTGTACTTAAAAATTCCATGAGGGCCTTTACAACCAACGCACCACCCATTGCCATAGTCAGTTGTGGCCGCTGTTGTATGGGACATTACATGTACCCTGTTAAGCTCCTCCCCATACTGGCTATATGAGCCTTGCAGTACCAGCACAACGGTGTTTTACAAATGGGTTGATAGACATGAGATACCAATTTTGTTCTGGCATGTGTGTGTAGTTGTGCATATCCGTATATCTGTAGGCTACATCATTCCGAAGCCACATACTCCTATTACAATACCCATTGCCGCACAGTAGTACAGATAGTGTTGTTGCTGCCCATAGGTGAGGCATGACAATGCAATACCATACTACGTGTGTGGCATGTGCATTAGATGCATATCCCTGTAGTACCACTGTTGGGGTATACTATGGGCTGTATTGCATTAGTGGCCAATGTGTGATGGTGGGTATGGCAGAGTGTCATCATGGGTTTCAGGGAGTACAATATCCACTGGGGGATGTGGGTGCTGTGTACACTGTCATTACACCAAGGTACACCCGGTATATGCCCCATGTATCACATTATGGTTACCACTGTCACCATCAACTATACAGGTAACTGATACCACAATCCAAGCCAGTTATGCATGTGCTGTGTGCAGCCTACCCGTAACACATTGGACACACGGTCAAGTTAGTTAGCAGTGATAGGCCCTGGTATCTCAGATGTGTGTCTGCCTATTATGTGTCTGTTAATATGTATATAAAGGTATGTCACACTATGTATTGTCCATATACACCCATTACATCCCCCATACGCATACTGTACATGTCTGAGGATGTTCTGCATGTAACATGTAACCTGGGACATACCTCACCCTAAACAATGTGTGGTGTGTGCAATGTAAGCCACACACTTCAGTATCACTATATAGCTAGGTAGGCATCTAGTCCCAGTGTTGCCAAGTAACAGTGTGCATGTATGTGGATGGGTCTGCATCAGGTTGCAGGGTATACATGCCTCAGTGGGTCACCTGTCCATGTGGCACAGGCAATAACCGTTTTAGTAACCTGTGATGTGTGTTCAACTGTACCCCAGTTATGTCACAGCCATGGTGTCACCACAGTGCCATACCCCATTTTGGAATATAACTGCAGACCATCCTCATGTTGACACATGTACACCTACAACACAAATGGATAACATTATAGAGACCACAACCAACCAGTGTTACTAACAGCTATAATGCATCATTGCTTGATGGTTACACTACCTGCCACATATGCATTACACTTTACTCCTTACAACATGTTACACTGCAGTACTGTGGTACACTGTAGTACAGTCACCGTGTGCATCAGTATCATATTAGCCTGTACCTGCATTGATGGTATGGATGACAGGGATGTGGCATAGGTATCATCATATGCACAGGGTGTGATGTTGGTTTGCCAGAGGCCATGGGTGGGCCATACATTTGACACCATGTGTGTGGGTGAGGGGTGTATTGCGGTGAGCTGGGCATGGTGCTGTGGGGTGTGTAGGTATGGGGTTGCCCTAGGTGTATTTCTACAGTGTGTGGGTATGCATGCACATAGTTCTGCCATGTGGAAGCCCTACAAAGGTGTTTATGGACAGCTGCAGACCATACCTGGCAGGGTGTGCAGTTTACTGCTTCCGGTCATGGATGTGTGGACTGTGCCTGTCAGAGGTTCCATGGGCACGTCCAGGTACAGGCCTTGATGTGGTACTCTCACCTGCTGATTTCAAATGTCCGCTGGTACCAGGCCCCTCCTGGGACTAGCCAGGACCACGTGCATGTGGCCTGCTGTGGTGTGGTGTGCCCAGCATCCCCCCGCACTACCAGAGATGGTACTGCCACTACGGGAGCCCCTTGGTGTCCTAGCATGTCCACGTTGACTGCCAGCTGTTGATGTAGCTGGCCTACATTCACGCGGCCATTGCCGCACTCCCACCACAAATTCAAGCACGGACAGACCATGGTTGATGAGGGCCATCATCTCACCAGACTGTCTATCCATGAACTCGGTTAACGCATGGATGGAATCAGCCAGTTCACGTGCGTTGTCACTTGCAGATGTGAGAGCAGCCCTCTGCAGCCTCAGGCCCTGTCTGGTGTAACATTCATATGTGCCTGTGCCACCATTACAGCCTGAAACATGCGCCTGCTGGTACCAGCTATGTCACTTCTGGCAGGAGCACGATGCCCAGCAGCCCTACCATGAGCACCCTGGGACATCTGCCTATGTGGTTCCCTGCTGGACATTCAGCTATGCCTGCTGTGACCAGACACAGTGTGCACTGCCACCAAACATCAGCTGTCCCTCCGCTATGGCCACTGGTGATGGGGTATGTATAGGCACCAAACCTGTGTGCGGGGTTGAGGTGGCTAAAAGGGGGATGTCAAATGTTGGCACAGTGTTGGCCTCTGACAACCCCACCTGTGCCTCAACAGTACTATCATCATCATCTTCGGTGTCTGTATGGACACCGACATCAGATTGCATGCAGGAGGGACCCTGACCCACCTCGCCACCTGTGGGGTAAAACAATAAATGCACTTTAAAACCTGTACAGCAATGCCTAACAGTACACACACACACACGCACACACACGCACACACACACACACACACACACACACACACACACACACACACACACACACACACACACACACACACACACCTCTGTAATACCTACCTGTCCATGACTTTACAAACAGGCCCACGTATATGTCCATCCTGCATCACACTTGTTAACATACCCACATTGATGCCACTCAACATATCAGTCCTCTAAATGCATACACAAGCAGTCACAACACAAGACCTGTTACTACATTACCTGCCTGTCCTGTGTATAGTGGTTTTACATGGCCTCACTGCTGTCATTCGGTATGCACCCTCTGTATGTTCGGACATCATGAGCATGGCCTCTGTATGTGTGGGCTATTATGTTCTATCCATAATATCACACACTGGTGTGTCATGTGTTTGTAATGCTCAGTACATGCCAGATATGCTGCTCATTCAGCCTATCATGTGACAACTGTAATATTTGGATACACTCCCTGGTGTTGACTAGTACTTCCCCAATGCATCTGTAGTGCTGCATACTTGGGTTGTAGGTGACCTCTCTGCTGAATGCAATATTAAGGGTGTACCTAGTGTCTACCTTCCCTCTCTATGCCTGTTCCATGCTGCAGACCATATTATAATATCATCTGTTCTGTGATTACACACATGACAAGTATTCCTGGTGTGTAATGTGGCAGTCCATGTACATGTACTGCATGATCCCAGAGGGAGGTATTGCTGTATGAACACCCCACAATCACACATGTGCATACATGGCTAGCCACACAAACACACACACCTGCACACAAGCATCCTACATGCATTAACCTCCCTCCACTTCACCTGAGTGACCCTACAGACAAACTAACTACCCACCAGTATGCACACACACAAACACACACACACACACACACACACACACACACACACACACACACACACACACACACACACACACACACACACGTGAGGTTGCACAATGATAGTACACACAGTCCCCCTATTACCCCTCTGTCAACTTGCATAACAAATGGTACCCAACAGCATGCAGTGCAGCTATAGTCAATCCATGCTGGCAACAGTATACATGTGTGTAATGCATGTGCTGTGTCCCTAGGTGAATACCCTTCCCCTGGATACCACTGCACCCATGAATACAGTATTTCTATGCACCTGTTCTGCACCTTGCCATGTACTGTGTACCACACCTCACAGGTGTACAGCCCATTGCTGAATGTGTACTACTGTGTCAGTTATGTCAGCTTTAATGTTCACAGCCCCTATGTTTCCCAGCAGCACATACCTGGTATGATATGTGGACAGATGTCATTTGTGAATGCCTGATGTCTGATGCACAGCTCTCAACATCAGTGGACCATGTATGACCAATCCAATACTCTTACACTGACAACCATCAGAGCATACTGTGGCTATGGGGGGTCTACACACCTTTATTGATATGATGCACACATCCTTGATCTGCCATGGGACAACATCACCACATATATTAGCAGTACATGAGCCCAATATGTGACATATGTCCTGTACTTTCACATGCAGTGTCTACGGAATGTGTTAGGTGTGCGGATGCTGATGGCGATGCATACACACCATGTGGGCATATATGTGCACACCCTTATCATGTCCAAACACAAATGCCAAGAGGTCCAGCAAGACAAACAACGTTCTCAGTAGAAAAAACACTTTAATGTGAAGAGCAAAGCTTTCGGATAAAATCCTTTATCAATACTGAAAATACAAATGCAAATGCAGAGTATATATAGGTCTAAAAAAGTCATATGACCGCCAGCCAAGAAGTCACATGACTCAACCATTAAAACAAAACATGTAAAAATAAATAAATATGCAAAGCTAAAAATTGCAACAGCATAATGCATATATGAAAAGAAAAAACATTTAAAAAATATTTTAAAAAATTTTAAAAAAAGCAAGAATGTATATTTTTAAAAAAAGCATACTTTTATACCTAAAAATCAAATGTACAATCATATACATAAAGAGAAAATGTCATAATCTAGATCTACTCATTCTAACCAAAATAGGTTTAAGAATAGTACTGTCAGCCTTAAACCTATTTTGGTTAGAATGAGTAGATCTAGATTATGACACACCCTTATCATGACAGTTTGTCGCACCTCTTGTTGTGTGTACTACAGCAGTCACTACTCCTGGCAGGGGTATACCAGTGTGGGTCATCTGTATTTGCCAGTGTATGTTCAGTCTGCCCTACACATGTCCCCCTATTCTGCATGATTGCAAGGTCTACTCATGTGCACATCCCTTGGTGTTCGCACACTGCCATCACTATTGCTGTGGGGGTAGGGTTATGGCTGCCACAGGTCCTGAACCTGACTATGTGCAGATACAGCCATTCTTAGCATCCTTAGGATCCCTGATGCAGTGCACTGGTGTGTCATGCTGACACCCCGCCCCCCCCTCCTTCAGCCTTTTTGCAGATGCATGACGAGTAAGAACTACACATGTGTGTCACTTTGAAGTGTCCCATATACTGAACACCACATGTTACAGCCTAGTCCCAGCTGATAATGTGGACCACTGTAATGCCTTATGCCATAGTGTATCTCTGCAGCAGTTGCCATTGCCCTACAGGTATATACTCTGGTGTTACACTGTCTATGGGTGCCATGTGACCCTCCATTATGTTACTCCCTGTGGACACATTCCACAATGACAGGATGTTAGTTATCATGCAGATGTCTGACATACCCTTCCAATACCCCTTCATGGTCACTCCTGTGATGCCGTGCATTTCACAGCAACAATACATGCACATGTACAGCATGCATTCTGGCTAGGTGTGTTAGATGTGTGCATGGCATATACCATAGCCATTACATGCCCGGTGTATTGGCAAGCATCTACATAAACCATACTCACCAGCTACAGGCTGCCACCTTGGTGGTATCCCGGAGGGGCCTACATAAGAGGGTGAAAGATGCATAGTCAGTGGCCACAACTTTGGCTGTGCTACAGGGTGGGTGCAGTATTAGAATACATCAACAGTACATTTCCACAATACTGCCACGTATGGACATCTGTTTTGCACTACTATGCAGCAACAAAATATATCCATGACATGTCAGATATACATGATCTACATGTACAGATGCAGATGTATATGCAACAGTGGTCTACTGATGTGCCCTGTGGCCTTACTTGCATGTTCCTCGGCTGGTGTGTGGGTGGCACCCACCTCCACAAAGGTGTCTGCCAGTTCGTGTGTGTCTGGACAGGCAGGTGCCATGAGGCTGGCCTGGAGCTCCTCCACACATGTCAAGGGGGATGGATGGCATAGCCCCCCTGTGGGAGGTGATCCCCCCCAGACTGCAGCAGCACGCTGACGGGCATTGCGAAGCAGGTTAGAATAATGATGCCGGACCTGCTCATAACTGCGGTTGTGCAGTCTGACATCATTGACCCTGTGGACTAGGTCATTCCACACGGCGGTCCACTCCTGCTGATCATGGGCAGCCCGGAAAAACAGGACAGGGTAGCGATGGATTAAATAGGCTAGCACTACTTCATTTTCAGCAGCTGAATAAGATGGTAGCCGTGCATATGACATCTTGCCTGAAAGACATAAAGATGGAAACAGGTCTGAGCAACTCATACAGCAAGGTTACCACAGTTCTTAATACACATCTCTGTCACCCTCCCACCATATCATTGACAACAAACTGTACACACAACTCATTAGGTATGGCTACAGCCTAACTACCAGTGGGACAGATATTGTACTGTACCACACTTTGTGCTATGTGTTTGTAGCCATGTTCCCTGTGTGGACACTATCATTGCTGGCCTGTTACAGACTATTCACCTGCGTGCCATTGTCAGGGCCACAATGTTCAATATATGCCTGTGGTATGGCTGCTTTGTGATTGCTGCACATCTGGCATTCTGTGTTATTGGGGATATCTGTGCATGCTGTTGGACATGTTCCAGGATTGTGTAGGCTATTACTACCAACATATGTTCTATAACAGTAACACTACAGCATGTATATGTACTATTGCCCAGCAGAACTACCTCTCCAAACCCATCTGCCCATGTTGCCCAGCCACATCACATGTGTGCCCCACCCTGGGCCTCCTCATGTACTGGTCCAGCAATACCGTCAGGTAGAACCAACCCAGGGGATGTTGTCCCCCCCAGGGGCACACACTTGTCCCCTGAGGGCAGGTCCAGGGTCTGTTCCATAACGGGCTCCACAGACACATGTGGGATGTGCTACATCACTCTGAGGCACCCCGTACACACTCACAGAGCTGACATGCTCCTCTTCTCAGCCTCCAGGCCAGGCACCTTCAGGATGTGGACTGCTGTTGTGAGTAGCAGAGGGTGGGAGGCTTCTTCCCATTGTGTCCATATTGGGGCCCATGGGGCGTCCGCATTACAAACCACACACACCATCCAGGGTGTTTACCCAGCACATGTGTCACATACCACCCCTGTAGATTGTCCTCTATATCTACCAACCCTGACGACCACCTCCACAACTATACCTGCCATACTTCCACATATTCCCATTCCATACTTCACAGACAAGGGCAATGTGGTCCCAACAAGGGGTTCACATGTGACATACCCATCCATGTTGCACACACTGACAGCTGTAGATATCTGTGTGTATTGCTATGTGAGCTGTTTTCTCACACATAGCATGCAGCACTGTGGTAGTAATATAGGGGACATGTATTTACATACATATATGTTTGTGTGTGTATTTGTATATATGTAGACATGTGCATGTAGGTATATATCTATATATGTGTAGATATATGTGATGTATATATGTGCTCATATATATCTCTACACATGGGTATCTGTATATTTGTGGCTCCAACGCATTGCTAGAGGTTAGGAATGGCACATGTGAACAAGTAGCTGGATAATAAAAAGGAACTAAATAAGAGGAATGAGATGCTTTCAACCAGGTCTGTCTTCACCTTGTAGGCCTACTAGGGCCACACCCCCAACTAGTCACTTCTCATTGGACATCTCTCAGCCACGCCCCCTCCACAGTACCATAAAAGCAGCACAGCCCAGCTGTGGGGAGCGCACAAATAGTCCTTTTTAGGACTCACACACAGCAAAAGAACTGAAGATCTGTTCAAGAAGAAGGACAACGGAGATCGACACCACCGCGGAACACTGAAGGACACAACAGCAGCTCTTCCCAGAGCCCATTGTGTCCATACACAAAACAGTTCTTTTCAGAGCTCATGTGGATCTGCACCTTACACCAAACAGCTCTTCTCAGAGCTCACAGTACACCAAACAGCTCTTCTCAGAGCTCACAGAGATCTGTATAAGCTCTGGTAAGAGCAACTGGAGATACATTGAAGAATAAAACAAAAAAGTTCTTATTAGAGCTACCACCAACACCCAAATGGGCATTCAAAACACAAATCAGCCCTTCTCAGAGCTCACAGAAATCTGTATCAGCTCCGGTAAGACCAGCCGGAGGCACAGACACAGCTTCGGTGAACCAAACAAAACAGTTCTTTTTAGAATTGCTGCATCTGCCCGAAAGGGCATTCTAAACACAAAACAGCTCTTCTCAGAGCTCATAGAGATCTGTAACAGCTCTATATAGAGCTCCAGCTGCTCACAGGGCTAAAACAGCTCTTTTTAGAGCTAGCTCCACCACCGACTACACGTGGAAATCTGTTCACCATTTAGGATCAAGAGTGAAAGGCTTTGTAAAATTGGTTATTCCTTCCCTCCGGGCAGGCATCACTCAGGATCGAAAACCCAAGAGGTCCACACCTATTTTTCTGGTTTTATATATTTATATATGTATATGTATATATATATATATATATATATATATATATATATATAGATGTATATATATATATATATATATATATATATATATATATATATACATACATATATATATATATATATATATATATATATATATATATATATATATATATATATGTATATATATATATATATATATATACATATATATATATATATATATATATATATATATATATATATATATATACTAGCTGCTTGCTGTGGCTCAGTCTGGTTAAATGGAAAAGAAAGAAAAGAGAAAGCGACGCTTTCTAATATGTTTAATTTCACAATGCTTGTGGGTATACAATATTTTTTGTTGTTCCATTGTCTGTGCAGATATAGAGATTGTCTGGTTTGCCGACTCTAGAACACGCAACATATAATTGTCCATGTGAGAAGCAATCCGTGTGTAGATCTAAACCGCACATTTCTAAAGATTGGCCCTGAGCTTTGTTGATGGTGATTGCAAATGCCAATCGAATTGGGAATTGCAATCTCTTAAATTGAAATGGCATATCCGTTGGAATCATAGGAATGCGAGGAATGAGGACATCTTTACCTTTGAAAGGTCCTGTCAAGATTGTTGCTTCTATGTTGCTCATTAATTTTTTTACTGCAAGCCGCGTGCCGTTGCAAAGCTTTGGCTGATATTTCGCAACATGATAATTGGCATGACGATTTTCAATTGCAGTACGTGTGGTGGCATCCCTGGCAGATTGAGTGAATTCAAAAATTCTGTTGGATAATTAACCACTTCATCTGCTTCAACAACAGTGTCGACGGACTTGTATGTGACTGCCTCACTTTGAATGTTAGACTGAATAATATTGTTAAGTTCGTAGATGTCTTTGTTCTTGGCCGCAAGAATAGCTCGTTCAGTCAGCTAATTGTGATTCTTATAATTGGTTTGAATATTGGGAAACACTTTTTCAACCAATTCTTCTTTTGACGTCACTAAATTGCAGAAGTTATGAGGCAATGAAATTCATCCTGAGGTCAGATCAACCGGCACCTTTCCGTTCCCAATTTCCAGCAATTGATGTGAGAATATCTCAGCTGATCGAACGTTTTGCAGCTGGACACACATATTTGTAGTTAATTTTAACGTCTTTACGTGTCGCCACAAAGTAGAGTATTTCAGGCAAGCATTTATTTCGTCCGCTGGTGTCGATCGAGGAGAATGAAGCAGAACTGAAGCTGCAGAACGCGATCGCACATCACTCTGCTGCTTCCTCGGCACGTATTTAAGCCATTCTTTGTCTGTTTCACTCGTTCGCTGATGCCCGTTCTTCCTCAGTTTGATTTGCAATTGCTCGTCGCACTGCTTCTTCTCCGCGATTATTTGGATGAACTAAAGCAGATCGATTGCACTGAAAAAGAAGTAAGAAAGTTATAACAAAAACATATAAAATTGCATATTTGTATACAGATATATAGAATCCATAGTAGGTATATAAAAACATGCACGTATTCGAATGCAACGTGTGACATCTATATAATAGTAGGTATATAAAAACATGCGCATATTCGAATGCAACATTGCGTGAAAATTTCAAAGCAATCGGTGAAGAACTTTCGGAGATTTAAGATTTGGAACAAACGAACGTTTACATTTTTATTTATACAGATATATATTATATATATGTATATATGTAATATATGCATGCCTATATGTGGGGTACATTCAGACATCAGGTCCACAATCTCACAACACTTTCCTGCACAGCTGCACTGTTCTGCCTTACTACAACACAGACAGCTGCCACATATTGACACAGCCTGACATTAGGGGATATATGTAGTGTCAGATTGCAGGCAACCCTATTACACACCTATGGCATTCCTGCATGCTGCTATACAGATTAACCTGAGTATCCTGCAAGGGGGTGATCTGTGGATCCCATGTGTCCATCATAATGGCATTACTTCCACCACCAGCTATTGGTCACGTAACATACATACTTCCCATTACACAACACACACTATGATGGTTTACATCTTATCAGTCAGTGCTGATCTGCACGGTTGAGGGGTATAGCCCACTACCCACAGGGATGGACTCTATTGTCCTTAGCAGTTGTACAGCTGAACATCATTACAACAACACCTGAAGGCACAGATAAAGCATTCCACATCATCTAGCTCATTATTATAGACCACGTTTATGGTCAATTACATACATATATACTTCACATACCTGTTTTGGGACTGCAGACTCTTCTAGAGTGTTTGGTATTTTTTTGTTATACGTGCACTCTCTCTCTCTCTCTCTCTCTCTCTGTCTCTCTCCAGTAAATGGAATGTGCTGTTTTGCATAGATTGCAGCATGGAATTTGTAGGTGATGCACATGATCAGGTGATGGCCTCTGCACCAATCAGTGTCCTCCACATGCAGCATGCTGTGTAGTACTTCCAATTACCACTGTCATGGCAACCAGCTACTATAAATCCCTACATCATGTGGGAGTGGTCCCTTTACCTTTCCTTTATGATAGACATCCTTCCTGTGTGTGGGCATCAGTGTTAAAGACAGCAGGTAGCAATACCTCTTACAGGACTTACAGGAGAACCTGCACACTCAGGCCAGCTACATATTTGTAGGAGGTTCCAGAACTACAGACAGAGTGTGAGTAGAGTTGTTGTATGCATTGTATAGTACTGGTGTTACTAGTACTAGTTTAACTTGGAATGCAGTCTGTCTGCATAGCTCTCAACTGTGGGCCTATCCTCTTAATGGCCAGAGGTGTGCCTATTATGTTTTGTCTGTCAACCACACAGGTCTTGTGTCAGATATATCACTGGCAGTGTGTGTGTGTTGAGTGCTATCAGTACATGGCTACATCCATTTCTGTTTCTAACTTCATATTTCTGACTAAGGGTATGTTGCAGACTATCCTGTAACACCAGTGACTTGCTTAGTCTATGACAACAGTTTTGCACATATGGGCC
Source organism: Protopterus annectens (assembly GCF_019279795.1). Lineage (NCBI taxonomy): Eukaryota > Metazoa > Chordata > Ceratodontiformes > Protopteridae > Protopterus > Protopterus annectens. The sequence goes on along the minus strand of NC_056730.1, from coordinate 400,821,786 downwards.
TGTGTTCCAGCCTCTGTCCTCCACCTGCATACCAGGCTTTGCACATATGACATGCTGTCAGGTGTTGTTCTGTAGTAGGCTATGAGTATGTCATACTGCCATTTCTGCCATCAGTCTACTGCTGTTGTGTCCCCCACACATACTGTGGGGTTGGGGCCATATATGTGTGGGCTTCACCTACACAATACATGTGTGCCCTTATGCACTCCAGAAGCCAGTGTATGTAACATTGGTATATGGCCCTGTATTACTGAGTCTAGGGGGGATGCACCATAACTAACCTAGGCTGTTACAACATGTGAGGGTATCAGGGGTAAGCTGCCTTAAGGTATCTGGATGTACACTACCATACAATCCACCTTGGGTGAATGCAGGCCTCCTGCATCCTGCCATACAGTCTGTTCTGTTTGTCAGTGTTATTGTGGTAGTATCAGTTATACCTTGTTATGTAATAGTTACATCCCATTGTGTCAACTGAGGTCTCTAACCCCTGGGGAATGTGTACAGAGTGTAGATAGAGGCTGCTGAACTATACATCTGCTTTACTTACTGTTGATTGTTTGGTATCCTGTGGCCCAGTCTGTCTTTACTATTGTACTACTTGAAGGCCTTGGCCTGGACAGCAACATATGTCAACCTTTCCAGACTACTGTAAAAGTATAACTGTTTCACAGTTGCATTATTCTCTTTCTATGGATGTCAGTGTCTTAACAGCTATATGACATGGCATATACAACTGTAATAGTACACAAATAAAGCTTTCCCATGTATGCAAACCTGTGTGTGGTGTTATATCCTTTGATTTCTCTGTGGGTATATGTTGCAGGCAACGATTGTCATTTGTATGGGTGGCTCATACAGTGTCCAGTTGGTAAGGTGGTAACTGTAGGCATAGCGGCTGTTCCATATTGTGTGGACCTTCTACTTATGTATCTTCCTATACATATCTCTGCGTGTGTATGTGTAGTTACATCTATATCTATATCTATATCTATCTATCTATATATATATATATATATGTATATATATATATATATATATATATATATATTTATATATATATATATATATATGTATATATATATATATATATATATATATATATATATAGATATATATATATATACACATATATGTATGTATATCTGTATCTGCATATATGTGTCTGTGTATATGTATCCTAGGGATGTTGATTGCTTCCACATTGTACATTCCCTATGGGAGCCAGACTGTACTGCATAATATGTTACTGATACCAGCCTGACATCATACAGGTGGGATGGAGTACTGTTAACATCTTGTGCCCATGTCGTGTCAGGTCCTGGTTATGGGATCTGCAACAGTTGGTAGTGTATTGCAGGGCAGACATGTTTGGCTGTGGGGGGGGGGGTACCTATTCATACAAGATGTATGTTGTTTGGGGCCTGTCAACCCCATTAATGGTGCATGTGGACATATATGTTGTTATGTTCCCATTTTTGTCTACAGCTGTATGCCCGTAAATTCCTACATAGATATATATATATCTGCTTTGCTGTATATATATATATATATATATATATATATATAAATAGATATATAGACATATAGATGTAGACATATACATCTATAGATGTATGCATATGTTTATATATATGTCTATATATATAGATATATATATATATATATATATATATATATATATATATATATATATATATCTACATATATAGATCTGTTATATCTGTTTAGATATTAATATATACACACACATACACACACACGCACACACACACACACACACACACACACACACACACACACACACACACACACACACACACACACACACAGCTACATGTTGAAACACATTCCCTGTACTGTTGAATGACTGGGCTGGATGATATGTTTGTGAAGACATCAGGGTTATGTATATCTGACATGGCTTAGTGGTAAATCACTTTGGCTATGGTGTGCAGGGTCCTAGCTTTGAGACTTGCAGAGGCTGTTTATTTTGTGGCTGGGCAGAACAAAGGCCATTAGATACAGAGTGATTAATGCACTTTTAAGCAGTTGTAAGTGGGTTTGTGTGTGGTTTGCGCAGAGGTAAGCAATGCTAATTTCTGGTTACAGTTTCTTATACTCAGCTTTTCAATTGCTTAACCTGTGTAGGCATTGTCTACCCCTGTGCAAACAGGCTTAAACCCACTTACTGCTGCTAAAAAGTGCTTACTCCCACTTACCCCGTGCTAATTTTTTTAAAAGAAAAGAAAAAAGGGTTGATAGGAAAGTGGTAAGAAAGGGGCACAAGGAGAGAAAGACAGTAGGGACAATAGCTAGGGATGTGCAAGGTGTAGGGAAGGTCCATAGCTGCCCATTTCTTCTACAGCAGCAGCTGTGCATATACACTGAATTTGGAGGTAGATTTGGACACACAAATCCCTGAGAAAGGGGTGAAGACAACAATAATATGTTGTGATGCCAATTAGACCAGATTACATGTGTTCAGTGGACACATGTGTGAAATGGACAGCTATGTATGGGGTGAGATTTCTTTTGGGGAACAGATTGCCCTTTTTATTCAGGTGAAAGTGGGATGTTGGGGAGGGATAGTAGGTATATTTTAGGGAAGTAGGTTGGATCAGTTAACAGACAAGACAAGACAAGCAAGATGCATACAGGGGTGGTATATGACACATGTGGGTGGGTAGACACTTTGATAGGGAGGGGTGATGGGAAATCGGAAGCCCATGAGCCCCCTTGTGGAAACAGTGGGACTGAGGTGCCACTGCACCTTCACAGCCCCAAAGGTGGCTGTGCTGGGGGCTGAGTCGCAGAGCCAGGTCAACCCTCTGGTTGTGACACATGGCCCTCGAGCTTACGTAGCAGATCTCCAACCTCTTTGCTGAGCTCACTACGTACCATGACCCGGACCTGGTGACAGGTGACAGGTTCCTGTCCGCACCAGCTACCGGGGGGGACTATCCCCATCCCCTGAGGTGGTTCCACCCAAAGGTGGTGCAGGACCAACAGATGAGGAAGTCCTGGGTTGGGCCCCAGATGTGTTGTTGCCCGTTGCCTCAGCCAACTGAGGTGGGACAGGTGGGTCCACTGGAACCAGCCTTTCCAAACGTGCTATGGTGTTTAAATTTTATCATCATATGTGGGTTAGTAATAATCAACACATTCCAGGGTTAGGTATAACAGCATGCATAGATATTCCCATTAACTCAGACACCAGATATGGAACAGTTGCATAGCAAACGGAACACATGCATATATGGGACTACAGTGGTAATAACAACAGCATGCAGGTACATTGATGGCACCATGCCATCAATGTTGGAATATTTCAATATAGTACATGCATGGAAACAGATTTAAATAATGATTAACCAATAGGACATAATTTGAACAGTGAAGTCATTACATATCAGTTGAAGTGGGTATGTAGTTTATTGTTGGAGATATGGTGGGGGGGAGAAAGATGTCAATTAACAACTCGTATATTCCTGTTGTCCACATTACTTTCCTAGTCAGTGCTGTTATCTGTACCTTACAAGTATTATACACTACCCTATAGTCTTAGTTTGGACAGTGATATGACTGTCATCTTTATACATGAACTGGTTTTACCTGCAGTATACACCTCTTACCTGGTATACCTGTGGAGGAAATTTTTGTTAACACTGTTTCTACACATACTCCCAGATTCCGGGTTGATGTTGTGCACATAGCTGTCCATCTCTTCCTGCACAGACTCTGACCATGTCTTGTCCACATGCAGGTGAACCGGGACATATCTACACTATTGCCCTCTTCAACCTTTATTGACTTACCACACTCTTATATAGGCTTTCCTACACAGTTATATTATGTGGCACAGTGTGGGTGACAGTGATCAGTGATACCTTATTATTCAGAGCAACTGCAACACTCACAATTCCATACAATACCAGAGTAAACAATACCAGTACAGTGTATCAAGGATTTTATTTCTCAGCACAGTGTTCATATCTGACGTACCTCTGGGAACAATGTTTGTTAGCACTACCTGAATGTTGCCACACAAAGTACCAGATTACACATTAGTATTATGCACATACATCTCACTCTGTTACTGTACACACTCTGGTCACAGCTTGACAACATGGGGGTGTAGATAAGACATACTTGACTTATTACTCTCATAACAGTTTCGGGAGTTGCTGGAGTGACAGGTTTGTTCTCACAGATGTGTGACAATCAGCTGTATTCCCTGTTTGCTGCTTAAACATCTGGGATCATCCCACAGACTTCCCAGGGGGACAGGCAGCAGATATGGGCCCATATACTGGACATTCTGGTCTTATCTGAAGAGTTGTGGGGTATGATTCTGTATGCAGCCTACTTCCACTCCCAGGATTCATACCATGGCTGTGTCTGCTACAACTTAAACACTGTCCATCAGAGTTGTGTGTGTTATATAGATATTGCTGTATATCTCCTATCTGCTTTCTGTCTTATAATTCTCCTGTAGTTTTGCATTCCGACCTTGTATTACAACACTCTTATACAGGATTTCCTAGACAGTTGTATTTTGTGGGACAGTGTGGGTGACAGTAATGAGTAATACTTTATTATTCAGAGCAACTGCATCAGTCACAATGCCATACGATACCAAAGTAAACAGTACTAGTGCAGGGTATAATTCTTGTATTTCTAGGCACAGTGTTGGTATCTGACAGACCTGTGGGAGAAATGTTTGTTAGCACTACCTGAATATTGCCACACACAGTACCAGATTCCACATTACTATTATACACATACATCTCACTCTGATACTGTGCACACTCTGGCCACAGCTTGACAACATGGTGGAGTAAATGGGACATACGTGGCTTCTTACTCTCATAAGGTTTTGGGGAGTTGCTAGTGTGCCAGCTTTGTTCTCATAGATGTGTGCCAATCAGTTGCATTTCCTGTTTGCTGCATATACGTCTGGGATCGTCCCACTGATTTCCCAGGGGGACAGGTTGATAGGCAGCAGATATGGGCCACTTTACTGGGAATTCTGGATATATCTGCACAGTTGTGGGGTATGATTCTGTATGCAGACTACTACCACTGCCAGGATTTGAGCCATGGCTGTGTGTGCTAAAAATAAGACAGTTCACGTCTCAGTTGTATGTGCTATTCGGATTTTGTTGTCTGCCTTTTCACTCTTTTCTGTCTATGTGTCTCTCAGTTGTACTAAATGGCCTCTGGGGATTACACCAGTCATATACAGGCATTCCTACACATTCTATTTATGGTGCACAGTGTGGGTAACAGTGCTTAATACAACAGTACTATTACGTGATTGCAAATCTAGATTACCATATGATACCAGAGTATACACATGCAGTCCAGCAGTTAGACCTTTATTCTCAGGCTATTACACTTTTATTTACATACAAACTATATGAGACTCTTCCTGCCATATTCTCAGGTGTATGCAGTACTTGCCATAAACAATACAGGTTTTATACAGGCAATTAATTTACTCATACTTTTAGATTTATTTCTTATGACAGTACATGCAAGAGTATTATTGACCTGCCTCATGTCACAACCTCTCCAGACGACTTCCATGGGCCTCCTGGTTATTGACCTGCTCACTTGCAGCTGTGGAGGACATAAGAGGAATATTTAGCCATACCTATCCATGATATACATGAGCTGACAATTATTACACACATAGAGGAGTGATACTTACACACAGCTGGGACAGCCCCTGCCGTTCTAGCCTCTTGGATCCACTGCTCCAAGAGATCCCCCTTGTGCAACTTCAGGTCAGAATAGTGATGCCTGACCTGCTCATCAGTATGGGGCATGACAGTGGCACTGGTGAGATCATGGGCGAGACAGTCCCAGGCTTCCGCCTTATATTGAGAACCCTGGTACTGGCCCTGCAGCAGTCTCTACTCATGGTCTTTGACAAGGAGTCCTGCCATGACTCTGGACTACTGGATGCACCAGCGCTGCACCTGGAAGTGCACACCTTCTCCCCTTTCTGTCATTGTGCCTGCAAGGGGAAGCTACAACCAATTATGAGATGTATTCCCACCTGTTGCATTTAAGTAAGGCCTATTTCCCACACTTTTCCGTGACTGGCCGGTTTTGAAAAGGCTAGGCTATGAGCAAACGTGCTTACCTAAGGTTGGCATTGTTTAAAGGGGTATACCACTGGGCACATTGAGTTAGCTGGCCTACACATTGCTTACACCTCCTAAGCTGGCCTGTGCAATGCTTAGCATTGCTTACATTAGACTTTGCATTATTTTTTAATTTTGGCATTGATTTCTTATTCATTACATCTTATATATATGCCTGGTATCCATGATTCATGTGTACGTACACTGTATGGTGTCCTTGTGTTTTATTGGTGACTTCAACACCCTATTGTAATTACACCTAACATCTGGGCTTACTGCTGTACTCCACTTCACATATTTATGTTATGTAGTGGGTTATAGAACATATGACTGTATACTGATTCCTTTCACAGGTTCAGTTTAATTTTACTATAGTGAGGACTTGTTTGGTGATACCTCATTCTTCTGTACTGCTGTGATGGCTTGGTGGTTAACTACTGTGACTATAGTGTATAGGGTCCTGGGTTCAAGACCTGCAAGGCTGTTTATTTTTTTGCTGGGCAGACTAAGGGCTGTTGGACACAGAGTGATTAAAGCACTTTTGAGCAGTTGTAAGCATGTTTGTGCGGGTTTACGTGAGGGTAAGCAAGGCTAACCTCCAGTTAAATATGCTTACAGAGAGTTGGCTTCAATATTGCTTAACCTGTGTGCGCATTGCTTACCCCCACACAAATGGGCTTAAACTCACTTACTAGTGCTTAAATATGCTTACTACTGCTTTTTGGTGCTTACACTTGCTTACTAGTGCTTACCCCCACTTACAATTGCACTGATTTAGACAGTAATATCTAATGTTTCTTGGGACGGTGGGGGATTTGGAAGCTGTATGGAGTTGTCATTCATTACAGATTTTACCTTCCATTTGTATCCATGTTTCCTGTGTACATATACTGTATGGGGCACATGTGCTTATCTGTGGACTTTGCAACATTATGACACTGACACCTCACATGTGCATTTAATGCAGTACTGCAGTTCACAAATATATGTTATTTAGTAGGTTATGCAACTAACATATTGGTCATAACATGATTTGCCATGGAAAATGGAATGTGCTGCAGTGGAACTCGAACTGGGAATGCCTGCTCATAAGGTGAATGCTTTGCCCACTACACTATTGCTATACTGCTTCATTTGCATATATCTACCTTGTTATCCTCTTCAGCCATTTAAGTTGCATTAACCGTAGTTAAGGGATGGGCACACCCACGCACCTATGGTTAGCTTTAATCAGATTCATAATAAAAAAAAATAGGTTTGTTTATTTGATTTGTATTTACTATTGCTGTTGTAAAAGTGGGGGAATGTTGCTGGGGATATGCGGACACCTATGAGCGGTCTCACTCATTCCTTTGGCCTTTCTGCTGTTCTTCATTGCGGGGGGGTGTATATTCTGAAAGCTCTGCTCTCAGACACGCCCCCTGCACTCTTACATGCTCTGTGTAAGATTAGGAGCTCAGGCAATGCGCCTTCATTAATATGCATGGCGCACTGCTGTCCTGCTCCTAAATGGCCACTTCCGTACAGGACTAAGCTAGTCCTACATGGAAGACTAGTAAATCCGAGGGATTCTAACATAAAGCAACCAAACTCACTGCTGATTCAGTGACCTAATGGTTCATTGCATAAATACTACAAATAGAGCTTTCAGCGGCATAGAAATTAAGTGAGCAATCATGCAAATTGAAAAATGTTTGCCAGCAACAACAACATTACAGCCTGACAAATACACTGCTAGTAAAAATACATAAAATGTTTACCAATATGGATGCCACAATGGATATGGCAATTAGATAATGAACATATGTCCCCCAAAAAAGATGATGAAATAATAAGTCACAATAAAGGGCAAATTGGAAACAGTATATTGTTATAATAATAAATGCTGAAATAGATAAAACAAAATCCACGTCAGCAGAACCAGCAGCAAAAAGTCCAATGTTGAGTGTTTTATTAACATCCACTTTTCGTTCAAAAAAAACTGAATCTTCTTCAGGCAGACATCAAAAGTTAGCAAATGTAAAAAAACTCCTTAAATACACAATTAACAACACATGATACATTTGAATGGACCAACCAACTGGTTGAAACTCACTGACATCAATGTGTGGGAAAAAGCTGATCTCAAAACTTCTTAAAGTACTACTGCATACAACAATCAAATCCATAGAAAATGTGTTTTAAAAACAAAACAAAGTGGAAATATGTATGAACATAATATTTAAAATGTTTAAAACCAAAAAACGTAGTATATAAAACCTTTTTAATGACAAAAGGTAAAAAGTAAAAAATAGTAAGGGAAAAGTAATCATAATAACATTACCTCTGTATGCTTCTAAGTTTCAAAATGCAAGCTAAACTTACTCTGTCATTGAGACCTGGAAGTCTACAAGAACAGAGTTTCAGCTGCCAAATCACTTCTAGGCGCTCTAATAATAGTTGAAAAGGACCCCCCCGATGTCAAAGGAAACCTGTCCTAACACCCTAAAAGTAAAACTATGCTGGGGGTGGTCATTAACATGTTTCGCCAAAGCATTTTCACACTTGTTTTTCCTAATACAGTATAAATGCTCATAGATTCTTTCATTAAAACCTCTGTCAGTCTTGCCCACATAAAATGCTGGGCAAGACTGGCAGCAAGCCAAATAAACAACCGATCGAGATTTACAGGTGAATCTACCAACAGTGGAGAAAGAAGACCCAGCAATTTTAAAGCTCGAACCAGTGGCAATATGCCTACACATGTTACAACTCTCACATTTGAAAGTGCCCTCTGTTCTAACACGAGTGTCCTTTTTTGTTTCTAATATCCGTTTGAGGTTGTCACCCCTCATATATATAAACCTAGGCAAAGTGCCAAACTTAGCTTGTAAGGCATCATCACACAAGAAAATACTCCAGTTCTTGACAACCACCTCCTTAATTAGGTGAATCTCAGCACTGTAATTGGTGATCTGTGTTCCCATTCGGCCATAACCATGTTGGCAAAACTGGCCCCTATTGGTGAGCCCATGGCTACACCAGTCTTCTGTAAATATATCTCTCCCCCAAATGTTACAAAGTTGTACCTCAAAATGACATCTAACAATTCCTGCACCAATCTGATTTCTACACTGCTAGCACTGTGATGCAATAAATGGTCAGTGACCCAGTCGATCCCTGTAGCATGAGGAATAGATGTATAGAGGTCTTTTACGTCTATTGTCAAAAATCTATGGCCTCTCTTGAATTCTAAAGCACCTATGGCTTTCAAAAAAGCCCAAGAATCTTTACAAATGTGTGTTTCCTTTTCAACATATTTTTTCAATATGTTGTCCACATACTTGGCTATTGGGTAAGTGATAGAACCCCTAGCGTTAACCAATAGCCTCATGGGGGGGTTGTACACATCTTTATGGATCTTGGGCAATCCGAAAACTGTTCAATTCATGCAATAACACAGATATGTGCTTGGCAATTACAACGGTCAGTTCAAAATTGATTTTTACACCAGATTTTTGGATGACATCTTTATACTGACGGAAGGTTCAATTAATGATGTGAGAACCTTCATGGACTATCTCAACTCCAGCACGTCTTTTTTGAAGTTCACATTTGTAGAGTCTGATTCTAGAATTTCTTATCTGGATGTAGACTTATATAAAGACATTTCTGCTGGTAGCTTTAAGGCTAAAATATTTCAGAAGAGTTCTTACTCTAATACCATGTTACACTTCACCAGTGCCCATCCTGGGCACCAGAAAAGAGGGGTAGTCAAGGGGCAACTTGTGCACGCTGCTCGAATGGTAACCGACGATGAACCCTTTTTAGAAGAATGTGAGTTCATTAAGGGATTGTTCCTACATAGAGGTTACCCAGACAAGTTTATTCATGAACTGGTCACTGAGGTCCAGACTAAAAGGTATGGGGGTGTTTATAAACCTATTTTACAAAGTAGTTCGTTCACAAGTTGTTCTAGAACATCCATCTCCAGTTATGCCTGAAGTCTTTTTAGACAGCAAGAAAGTTGACACTTCTATCTCTTTCATCACCAATTACAGTGCTGAGATTCACCTAATTAAGGAGGTGGTTGTCAAGAACTGGAGTATTTTCTTGTGTGATGATGCCTTACAAGCTAAGTTTGGCACTTTGCCTAGGTTTATATATAGGAGGGGTGACAACCTCAAACGGATATTAGAAACAAAAAAGGACACTCGTGTTAGAACAGAGGGCACTTTCAAATGTGAGAGTTGCAACATGTGTAGGCATATTGCCACTGGTTCGAGCTTTAAAATTGCTGGGTCTTCTTTCTCCACTGTTGGTAGATTCAACTGTAAATCTCGATCGGTTGTTTATTTTTGCTGCCAGTCTTGCCCAGCATTTTATGTGGGCAAGACTGACAGAGGTTTTAATGAAAGAATCTATGAGCATTTATACTGTATTAGGAAAAACGAGTGTGAAAATGCTTTGGCGAAACATGTTAATGACCACCCTCAGCATAGTTTTACTTTTAGGGTGTTAGGACAGGTTTCCTTTGACATCAGGGGGGGTCCTTTTCAACTATTATTAGAGCACCTAGAAGTGATTTGGCAGCTGAAACTCTGTTCTTATAGACTTCCAGGTCTCAATGACAGAGTAAGTTTAGCTTGCATTTTGAAACTTAGAAGCATGCAGAGGTAATGTTATTATGATTACTTTTCACTTACTATTTTTTACTTTTTACCTTTTGTCATTAAAAAGGTTTTATATACTACGTTTTTTGGTTTTAAACATTTTAAATATTATGTTCATACATATTTCCACTTTGTTTTGTTTCTAAAACACATTTTCTATGGATTTGACTGTTGTATGCAGTAGTACTTTAAGAAGTTTTGAGATCAGCTTTTTCCCACACATTGATGTCAGTGAGTTTCAACCAGTTGGTTGGTCCATTCAAATGTATCATGTGTTGTTAATTGTGTATTTAAGGAGTTTTTTTACATTTGCTACCTTTTGATGTCTGTCTGAAGAAGTTCAGTTTTTTTTGAACGAAAAGTGGATGTTAATAAAACACTTAACATTGGACTTTTTGCTGCTGTTTCTGCTGACGTGGATTTTGTTTTATCTATTTCAGTTTGTTTTAATTTTTCTGTTGCTTCAGTTTGATAATAATAAATGCTACAATTTCTCAGTCCCAACAACAGATCAGTTGGTGTTCACCTCTTCTGACGCTGAAGGCACACAACTGTGTTATGTATCCAGTTATTTTGAAAAGCAAGCCATAAACGCCCGGATATAACTTTTTGATGAGAGACCTCGGCTGCTATTCACCTTGTCCAGATAAGTTGCTGTTCACCTCCCTTTCAACGTTGAAAACACACAAGGCACAAGAAAATCTAAAGGTGTTACTGCACAGTGCTAGGAGTCTAAAGAAAAAACTCCACTCCCTATAAGTTGTCTTCACCCTAGAGAATGCTGATGTCTGTGCGGTCACTGAGACATGGTTTAGAGCCACTGACAGCACACCAACATAATCAGGTTATAATGCCTTCTACACATTTAGACTAGCTACTACACAGACAGGGACTAAAGGTGGATGTGTCTCGGTTTACATCAAAAATAAATATACTTCAAGGCTGGTCAATCAGGACAATGTATTTGAGCTTTTCAAGTTCAAATCACCAAAGGCAAAACCCAATACCACTTCCTTGCAAGCTATAGGTCCCCCCCCCCATGACCTAGGAAACGCATACCATGTATTTAAACTTATTAGAAAGACTCACCATCCAACCCAATACCATATTCATCGGTGATTGTAATTATTCCACTATTAAATCATATACAACATCAAATGTATGCACAGATATTCCTGGATTTTGTAAACACAAACTCCCTGGACCAGATTATCAGTACACTGATCAGGGGTGCAACCATACTGTATCTGTTCCTGACTAATATTGGAGAGTGCTGTACATCCCCTGGTGTAATGTCTTCTCTGATAAGGTCAGACCACAAATGGTCTCCTTTGAAGTAAAAATAAAACCTGGAACCCCAGCTAACCACGGAATATTCAGGGGCTACTCTAAGGCTAACTTCTTACTATTAAATGATAAACATGGCAAAATTCCAAGACCCCATAAACCCTGAGAACTCTGCTTCCCATGCAGAACTCTTTAATGAAACCCTATACAAACATGTTAATAGCTGTACAGAGGCAGTTGTACCCACCAGGAAGAAGCACAGAACTAAGTCAAAAACAAGCCACCCTGGTGGTATTACAACAACAATAGAGTGTATAACAGAAGGAAGAAAATCATGGCAAAAATTAGGAGGTTACATCACCCAGCAGGATGAATGCACTCTCATTAAACTAAACAAACAACTCAGAGGACAAATAAAGTCTACTAAAGCCAAATTTATGGTAAATTTGGCCTTTCAGGCCAAGAACAATCACAAGGAATCCATTAGCTATATCCACAGCATCAGGTGCAATACACAATTGTGTGCAGGGCTCATTGTTAATGGAATCACGTGAACTTGAGCCAGAATATATAGCAAACCTACTGGATGACAAATTCATCTCTAACTTTACCTCTCTCTCCCCCTCAACCTTCCCTCAGGAAATATCATAAAATACAACTTCCCCTGCTATCACTTGGGAACAGGTCTTTATGCTCTCTCTAAGGCCAATAACACTGCAACAATGGGCCAAGACAATATCTTAGGATGTCTTCTAAATAGCATGAAATATGACCTATCAGGCCTCTGGAATTGCTGTTTAACTGTAGTCTCCAAACAGGCTTCATGCCTCGTGAATGGAGAACAGCAACAGTCATCCCTCTGCACAAAGGTGGGCCATTTACACATCCTGGAAACTGAAGACCCATAAGTCTCATTAGTCTCATATGCAAAGCCATGGAATGAATTATCAGGGAAATGATCAATAAAACTTTCATTTAGTGGCTACAGCTAGGAATTGTAATAATGTGCATTACCATAATTGCATTTTTTATTTAAATTACTAAATTGTAAACTGCTTTGTCATACTGAGACTTGTATTTTCTCTTTGTGGGTGTTCTTTCTATGCTTTTAAAGTGAGGTTTCTGTGTTTTGCTCAGGTGGCAAAATCTTGATAGAGGCCTGTTGTCTAGGCTGGTAGTTTTGTTTGAGTTTCCTGTGTTTCTGGCAGCCATTTTCTGCTGATTGTTTTCATTATTATTGTGAGTAACAAGGCCTCCTGACCTTCTGTAGTACGAGTGATTGGGTAATAGCAGGGCTGAGTAGTAATCTGATCTTCCAACTCTTCCATTCTTACTGCTATATAAACCCTGTGTCTTATAAAGGTTCTGCTTGTATTGTCAGGCTCTGGATTGCATTGCATAAGTGGAAATTCCTTAAGATTCCAAGAGCAGGATAAGTTATTTCTTACACTTATTTCACTGAACTGCACTTCTGAAACGCTTATAATTGTGCTATACAGTTGATCTACTACATTTTGGCACTGTTATAAAGCTTTTTTATTGTTTCACTGCATTTATGTACTGTTTTATACTGTTTTAACATTACTTAACTGTAAACTGCTTTTTCATACTGAGAGTTGTATTTTCTGTTTGTGAATGCTCTATCCAAGCTTTTCTGCGCATTTTTGTCTCCGCTCCTTGATCTGTTTAAAACTTTCATTTAGTGGCTACAGCTAGGAACTGTAATATTTCCCACCCACCCTCTCTAGTGTTGTGTGTTCTTATACTTGGTGGCTTTGCAGTTGCCTGCCCATACTGTATATTTGATCTGTGACACTCCTCCCAGTCTAGTGTCATTAGTTCACTCAATCTAATAGAGAACATTTGTGAAGGCCAACCCACTCAGATTCCTAACGTTGAATTAACTTCTTTTCCAGCTTTCTCCATTTTCACTTTACTGAAAAAAAAATTCTAAGCTTGCTTCCCCCCTTTCCTGTGGCAGGTCAGATATGGATTTGCTGTGTCCAGGACTGTTTGTGAGCTCCTAACCCCCCCCCCACTTAACTGGGGTTAAACTATTACTGGCGCCATAAAGTCTGTTCTTCAAATTTCTGATCTCAGCACTTGTTCAGAACTCATTGTAAGCACTAAATAAGTTGCAAATTACTACAGCACTAAACTTTCTTCACTTGTCTAGAGGAAAACAGTTTTTAGTACTTCATAAATAAGCACCTATTTAGGCATGTCTAAAGGTCAACTCCAGGTGTTTTCTCCTGTCTACCTGATGAATCTGGGCATCTTGGGACAATGCAGCAATTGCCTCATGTACACAGACAACCCTCTCCTCCTACCACCCAACACTACAACCTGTGAGAGATACACTTATATAGCCAAACTGGAAGCCAATCTCTCTTCACCAAAGACTGGCCTAGACAGTCAAGAGGAGAAGGTAAACACTTGCACTACACCACACTCATCACATAGTCCCTCAAAACCTACACCACCAAAACACACACACAGAAACACAAAACACACACCTACATTTGCGGAGGCTCACAGTACAAATCTGCCCAAACAACAGAGACCTCCAAAGCAGAAATGCAAGCAACCGACCCCCAACACAACCCAAATAACACATAGCCTACTTACTCAGTGTGCCACTCAACTAGAGCCCATAAGGCATAACGTACCCAACACTCTAGTCATAGGTGACTCTATAGTCAGGCACAGTGATGTTCCACTCACCAGGCTAAACAAGGAAAAAGTTACTGTCAGCTGCCTGTCAGGTGCCAGGATCCACCACATAATGCACGCACTCAGGTCACGCCACAACAAGTTCAAATATGACTCTGCCATTGTCCATGTTGGTGTGAATGACCTGAGACGTACCTCCTTGGACTACATGAAAAGAAACATGGAGGAGCGCTCCGATCTTGTAGCCCAGGCCAGTATGACCCTAGTCCTGAGTAGCATCCTGCCATCACCCAGAATGACACCACAGTACAAGGACAAAATGATTGACTTTAACAATTGGCTAAGCTTCTGGTGTCATTCTAAGGGAATCCAGTATCTGTCTGCTAGGATGACATGATCGACAGACCACACTGCTTTGCCAGAGATGGCCTGCATCTGTCGCCCTTGGGATTCCGGATACTGGCAAAGGCTCTTGCCACCCTTATAGTGCCTTTTTTAGGCAAGGTTCAAATGACAAATTCACCACCATAACAGGTACAAGCAAGCAAAATTTGAGGGTAATGCTACTCAATGCTAGAAGTCTAAACCTCAAAATGCACTCACTCGAGGCACTCCTTAAAATGGAGAACACTGACATCTGTGCAGTGACAGAGTCCTGGTTCAAAGCTCCAGAGAGTACCCCTGCATTACCAGGCTATAATTCATACCACACCTTTCGGCCACCAAACCTGGACCGAAAGACTAAAGGTGGAGGCGTGTCCATATTCATTAAGGATATCCACACCTCCAAGCTAGTTTCTCAGCATAATGCATCCAAGATTTTCCAAGTTCACTAACTCTGGGCAAAACCGCAATCCAGATTGTAGCTTGCTACAGACCCCCCCACCATGCCCCAGGATTCCCACTCCACTTTTCTTGATACACTGGAAAATATTAAGGTACAACCCAACACCCTAATAATGGGTGATTTCAACTACCCTACCATTAACTGGAAAAACTACTCATGTACCAACTCTTTTGCTCAACGTTTTCTGGAAATCATCAATTCCAACACCTTGGATCAGCTTATCCATACCCCCACCAGGGGCAGCAATATCCTAGACCTGGTCATCACCAACATGGGTGACCGGTGTTCCACACCAGAGGTCAGCTCCTCGTTGGTCAGATCTGACCACAAGCTAATCACCCTAGATATCCACATCCCACTCCCACCCCCCATTAGGAAAACAACCGTAAAAAATGTCTCCAAAGCCAACTTCACGCTTCTTAAGACAGAATTGGCAAACTTCACGACATCCATGTAGATGGACAATAGAGGTACGACTGCTGAATCCTACACAAATGCACTTTATAAGCACTTACACACGTGCATGGATCGTGCTATCCCTAACAGAATCAAGATGCTATCCCCCCAAAAAAGGAAGCCAATTTGGTGGTCTTCTGCCATAAACAAACTCTACAACAGAAGAAAGAAACTGTTGCAAAAAAGAGTAAAATCCCACAATTGGAGGAACTCCCTGGTCAGCCTCAGAAAGAAGCTGAGATCCCTCATAAAATCCTCTAAAGCTAGTTATGAAAACAAAATTGACACTGATTCTAAAGACAACCACAAAGCATTCTATAGCTATATCAAAAATCTCAATGGCAACACTCAGATCTGCTCTGAGTTACAGCACAATGATACTAAATATACAGAACCAACTGATATTGCCAACATCCTGGCAGATAGGTTCAGTGCTAACTTTACCCCCTCTCATCCCCTAAAGGGCCCATCTTTATACCGGAAGAATGCAAAGTTCCTGTAATCACGGCTGCACAGGTAAAAACCTCACTCTCCAAAGCCAAGAACACAGCATCCATTGGACCTGACAACATCCCAGGCTGCCTTCTACATGAACTACAGAATGAACTGGCACCCCACCTAAGTACCATGTTCAATCATAGCCTCACCTCAGGCTTTGTGCCCATTGAATGGCGCACCGCGACAGTTATCCCACTCCACAAAGGGGGGGGGGGCCACAACAGACCCCGGGAACGACCACCCCATTAGCCTGACGAGCCTCGTCTGCAAGGCCATGGAATGTATCATCATGGAACTCATAAACAAAGATATTGGAGATCTCCAAACTCTGGACCCCACACAGTTTGGGTTTGTAAAAGGCAGATTATGTCTCCTAAACTGATAGACTTCTTTGAAGTAGTCACCAAAGCCATAGATGAAGGTAAGGTGGTTCACACAGCCTATCTAGATCTCGCCAAGGCATTCAACACCATCCCCCACTCTGGAATTATAGATAAACTCACCAAACTAGGTATAAATCCTTATGTCACAAGATGGGTTGCCAACTGGCTTACTGACAGAACCCACATCGTGCAAGTAGCAGACTCCAACTCAGACTTCAGACCAGTGACATGTGGAGTACCACAGGGTTCAGTCCTTGATCCTCTCCTGTTTGGTATCTACTTCTCTGAAGTACAGGCTAACTCAGAAGGTCTTTGGCTAACTAAATTTGCAGATGACTGCAAACTAGGAGCCATAATTCAAACTCCTAACGATGTGGACATCCTACAAAAGGGCCTCACTGAGACAGATGCCTGGTGTCAAAGACATGGTCTCAAGCTCAATGCCAAAAAGTGCATTGTCATCCCCATTGGTAAAAACTCTGTACCCATGAACTACCACATAGGCGGTAGTCTACTTAACACCGAAAGTTTGATAAGAGACCTTGGGACACAGGTGGACAGTAGTCTCTCCTTTAATAATCACATAGTCACAGTGGTCAGGAAATCCATCTACATGGCACACCTTATCACAAAAGGTTTCTCATCCAGAAAAAAAGAAGTCATTGTTCCCCTCTACTCATCACTCATTAGACCCATTATAGAGTACAACGCCCCTTTTGGTATGTACCTCACAAGACATCTACAACAACTGGAAAGGCCGCAAAAATACCTCACAAAGAGGATTACTGGCCTCAAACAGATGCCTTATGAAGACCGTCTCAAAAAACTCCAGCTTTACTCCGTCGCATTAACGTCTACGCAGAGGCGATCTCTGCCTAACATGCAAAGCTATGTCAAACCCAGAGCTGTTGGACATGCTCCACTTAAAGAAATCCCATTCCCTCTGAGCTACAAGCTCTAGGGACCTAAACCTTGTCACCACAATAAACAGAACATGCTGGAGGGATAGATTCCTGTCCCAGAGACTTCCCATATTCTGGAACAGACTACCTATCTATGTCAAACAGAGCTCCTCATTAACACTCTTCAAGAAAAATCTTGATGATTGGATGGGTAATAGGAAATTCACCCCGGGGATCACTTCTGTGGTTCTGCTTGACAGGGGCACAGGAAAATAATTTTCTTGGGTGATGAAAGCCAGAGTACCTTTTTGGCTAGGCTTGTATAGGCCCTAGAGCCAATAGCCTAGTACCTACCTATGAACCTATGTGATGCAGGATATATTACCAGGGTGAGAAACCAGCAAAATTACAGAGGTCTTTGGGTTGGGAGGGTGGCCTAATGGTTAAGGTGTTTGCCTTACAAACACAAGGTACAGGGTTTGAGTCTCACAAGGGATAATTGGCTAGGCTTACAATGGCTCGCAAGGGCAGCTAAACTAGTACTAACCTATGAACCTATGAACCTATGAATAATGACATAAGAAATTTCCAGACACTGGACCAAGCCCTTCAAGGGCGGATCATGCCTACTCAACCTAGTGGACTTCTTTGAGAAGGTCAGTAAAGCAATGGATGAGGGCAACATAGTTCACACTTCTTACTGTGACCTGGCCAAGGCATTTGACACAATACCCCACTTGGGCATTGTTGACAAACTCAGGAGGTTAGATACAAACCCTTATGTCACCCAGCAAATAGCCAGATGACACAAAGACAGGACCCAGGAAGATAGAACTAGGGAGTCCACCTCTACAAAGAGGCTAGTCACAAGTGGAGTCCCTCAGGGATCAGTCCTGGGACTGCTCATTTTTGGCATTTGCTTTGCTGAAGTCAAAGCCAATGTCAGTGGCCTCTGGCTGACTAACTTTACAAATAATTGCAAATTAGGCACTGTCATTGAATCCCCCACCAACGCAAATGTTCTCCAAGAAGGGCTGACACAAATGACAACTGGTGTCAGAAGCACAGACTGAAACTAAATGCCAATAAATACATAATAGTATACTTCAGGACATCATCTATCCCTGGTAACTATCATATTGACAACACGCCCCTAAGATTTGACCCAGTAGTCATGTACT
>NC_056730.1:400750252-400792752 GCF_019279795.1 Protopterus annectens | reverse complement strand
TAACACTTGTAATCAGTTTACACAATTTCAGGTCATCTGCGTATAGATTGTAGAATACCTCAGATGAAAAATTTACGTCTGAAAGATACAATTTAAACAAGTAAGGGCCTAGGACATAACCCTGTGAGACACCCTGACTGTAGCCAAGGATTTCACCTGTCCAGTTGCTGTATGATACTTGCCATGTCCTGTTTGTAAGCCATGCAGCTATCCATCTTATCAAGAGTACATCAATACCTAGTTGTACTAATTTATTGATCAGTGTTTTACAGGTTCATAGGTTCATAGGTTGATACTAGGCTATCTGCCCTAGGGCATTTACAAGCCTAGCCAGAGTGTGTTTGGCTTTCGCCACCCTTCTTAGATTAGTTGACTGTGCCTCTGTATAGTAGGTCACAGAAGATAGCCCATTTAAGGTTAGTTTACCATGCCTCTGTCTAGCAGTAACACAGAAGAGATCCCAGGGGTAAATTTACGATCTCCCATCCAAACGTCAAGATTCTTCTTGAAGAGGGTCATTGAGGGGCTCTGTCTGACATGGACTGGGATTTTGTTCCAGAGTGAGGGGAGCCTCTGGGATATGAATCTGTCCCTCCAGCATGTTCTATTTATTTCTGTGCTGAGGTTTAAGTCACTGGAGCGTGTAGTTCTGATGGATTTAGATTTCTTGAGGTGGAGCATGTCCATTAATTCTGGGTTGGACATGGCTTTATACGTCAGGCACAGATCGCCTCTGAGTAGGCGGTAAGCAACTGAGTAGAGCTGGAGTTTCTTTAACCTAACTGCATAGGGCATCTGTTTGAGTCCCTTGATCCTCTTGGTGAGGTACTTTTGGGGTTTTTCTAGTTGTAGCAGGTGTCAGGTAAGGTACATCCCAAATGGGGTATTGTAATAAATTATGGACCTGATGAGTGATGAGTAGAGGGGCACAATGACCTCTCTTGATCTAGATGTGAACCCCTTCGTGATAAGGTGGGTTATATAGAATGTCTTTCGAACCACTTTGGCAATGTGATTGTCAAAGGAGAGATTGCAATCAACTTGGGTCCCCAAATCCCTAATTACTTCTTCCGTACTTAATGGATTACCACCTATGTGGTAATTTGTGGGCACTTTGTTTTTCCCAAAGGGGATGACTATGTACTTTTTGGCATTTAGCTTTAGGCCATGGCTCTGGCACCAGTTATCCATCTCTGTGAGACCTTTTTGGAGGATGCTTGTGTCATCTGGCGAGTCGATTATGGCCCCCAGTTTGCAGTCATCTGCAAACTTTGTCAGCCATAGTCCTCCTGTGTTAGCCTGTACCTCAGAGAAATATATACTGAACAAGAGAGGTCCCAGGACTGAGCCTTGTGGGACACCACTTGTAACTGGTTTAGAGTCTGACATGGCACCTGCAATTCTGACCATGTGGGTTCTATCCCTAAGCCAG
Source organism: Protopterus annectens (assembly GCF_019279795.1). Taxonomy (NCBI): domain Eukaryota; kingdom Metazoa; phylum Chordata; order Ceratodontiformes; family Protopteridae; genus Protopterus; species Protopterus annectens. Next base: position 400,791,320 of record NC_056730.1, on the reverse strand, counting down.
TTTGCAACCCATCTTGTGACATAGGGGTTGATATTTAAGCTGGTGAGCTTATTTATGATGCCCGAGTGGGGTATTGTGTTGAAGGCTTTTGCAAGATCAAGGTAGGCTGTGTGGACTACCTTCCCTTCGTCTATGGCCTTGGTGACTGTTTCAAAGAAATTGACCAGGTTCAAGAGGCAAGATCTGCCCTTAACAAAGCCGAATTGGGTAGGATCCAGTGTTTGGAGTTTCCCAATGTCTTTGTTTGTGAGTTCCATGATGATACGCTCCATAGCTTTGCAGACCAGGCTAGTTGGGCTTATAGGGCAATAGTTTCCGGGGTCCGTTGTGGCACCACCTTTATGGAGTGGGACCACTGTTGCTGTACACCATTCTTTGGGTACATATCCTGTTGTAAGGCTGAGACTGAACAGTGATTTTAAGTGAGGGTTCAGTTCTTCTTGGAGCTCATGTAAAATGCAGCCCGGGACACCGTCCGGTCCCATTGATGCTGTGTTTTTTGCTTTGGAGAGGGCAGCTCTCACCTGTGCATCTGTGATGTCAGGGAGGCTACACTCTGTTGGGATAGTCATTTGCTCATTTGGGGGGGGGGGGAGTTTGCACTGAACCTGTCTGCCAGGATGTAGGCAATGTCTGTGGGTTCAGTGTATTTTTTGTCATTTTTCACTAACTCAGAACATATCTGGGAGTTTCCACCCAGGTTTCTGACATAACTAAAGAAAGCCTTGTGTTTATCTTTAGCGTCTTGTGCAATTTTTCTTTCGAAGCTAGCCTTAGATTATTTTATGAGTGATCGTAGTTTCTTAGTACTGATCAGAGTTGCCTTCCCTTTCAGGGATTTTGCTCTATCATGTAGTAGCTTCCTCCTTCTGTTGTACAGCTTATTTATGGCTGGAGTTCACCAGACAGGTCTCCTGCCTTTGGAGGAGTGTGTCTTGGTTTTATTTGGGATAGCACAATCCATGCATTCCTGTAGGTATCCATAGAATGCGTTTGTAAAGGATTCTGCGGTTTGTACCGTATTTTCCACTGGCCCTGGGGCTATGAAGGATTCCACCTCGGTTTTGAGAAGTGGGAAGTTTGCTTTTAAGAAGTTTTTGACCGTGGTTTCCTTTGCTGGGGGTGGGGATGGGATATGGATGTCCATAGTGATTAATTTATGGTCAGATCTTACCAATGAGGGGTATACCTCTGGTATGGAACATAGAGTCCCCATGTTGATGATGATCAGGTCCAATATGTTTTCCCCTCTTGTGGGAGTGGTGACCAGTTGTTCCATAGCATTTGAGTTTATAAATTTTAGGAACCATTGGGCTAGGGTGTTGGGGCTTGAGTAGTGCTCCCAGTCTATGTTTGGGTAGTTAAAGTTACCCAATATAATGGTGTTTGGAGAGACCTTCATATTCTCCAGTGTCTTCAGGAAAGCCAAATGGGGATCCTGAGTTTGGGAGGGTGGTCTGTAGCAGGCTACAAATTGGAAGGCAGTTTTGCCCACTGTTAGTTGCACATGGATGGTTTCAGATGCTTCGTGCAGTGCCACTTGCCTGGAGGTATGGGTATCTTTGATGAATATGGATACTCCCCCTCCTCTTGTGGTTCGGTCCGAGTTTTGGGGCCGAAAAGCATGGTATGAGGTATAGCCTGGTAGTGCCGGGGTGCTCTCGGGAGCCTTGTACCAGGTTTCTGTTACTGCACAGATATCAATATTCTCCATACTGAGGAGAGCCTCGAGTGCGTGCATCTTGAGGTTTAGACTTCTGGCGTTGAGCAGCATTACACTGAGTTTCTTTTTCCTTGTGTTGTCTAAGGAGGTGGGTTTATCTTTTGAGCCTTGCCTAAAAAAGGCACTATGGGGGTGGCAAGAGCCTTGGCAAGTATTCGAAAACCCAGGGGTGACAGGTGCAAGCCGTCCCTAGCGAAGCAACGTGGCTTGTCAAGCATGTCATCCCAGGCTGACAGACTCTGGATCCCCTTTGAGTGACACCAATATTTTAGCCAATTGTTGAAACTGATCATTTTGTCTTTATACTGTGGTATCATTCTTGGTGTGTATGACCCTGTCAAATGCTGAAGTTAAGTCTATATAAATTATATCACAGCACAATTTTTCATTCATAGCTGTTATTATATTGTTATAGAACTTCATGTTACATTACAGGTGGTAATAGATCTGTTTTCAACATATGCATGCTGATATACGGTTTCTAGTCCCAACCTATCCAGTTCTGACAGTAACTTATCGAATATTAACTTCTCCATTAATTTTCCACAACATGAAAGTAGACTTAAGGGTCTGCAGGACTCTAGGTTTGTCTTACTTCCCTTTCCCTTCAATCTTGAGGAATCTACCCATATTTATATGACCTAGTGAATAATAGATACAATGGTACTGTAAGTTCTTACTGAAGTGTTCTCAAGTCATTGTTACTAATTCCATCTCCTCCCTGCACTTTGTTTGGATCCAGTTTGCACAGTTCTTTTTCAATATAATCTAATTTGATTCCAGTATCTGGGGTTACCTGGATGTTACTAGGACAATTTACAACCCCTTTTGAGGAGCCAAACTGTTTTGCATAAGATTTTGTAAATATATCTATAATCTGTTGTGTCTGAGAATAAATTTTAGAATCTGCACACAGTTTATTAATTTGTGTGTCTTTACTCCTTCCACATCTTGTGTATCTATAAAAAGGCTTCCTATTATGCTCAATATCTTTATATACATTTTCTTCATTTTTTTCTTGATCTTGTCTCACACTATGCTTAATCTGTTTGTCCTGCTTGTTTATTTCAGTTTTCAAAGTTGTAGTTCGACCTCTCTTCCATTTCTTATACTTTTTGCTTCTCACGGTCTCACCTTAATCAGATATCTCGTTTTTATGGAAACATATCCCCCTGATGTTGCATGCCTAGATCCTGATGTTAAACAGTTTTTTTTTGCACTCAAACAATTTCTCTTTCAAAACGTTCCACATTCCATCTGCAGTTTTTCCACTAAACACCTCACTCCAGTTAGTTTTACATAGTGACTGTTTTGCTTGCATATAATCTGTAATTAACCTTCTGTGCATTGGCTTAGATTTCATTTTGGCAGAATTATCTAGCAACAAATTAACCTTAATAACCCCATGATCACTGCACATCAATGGTGGTAAAACTTGACTTGAAGTTACAGTGATTTCTTTGGGAACACAAACATTATCTAGTATAGCATATTTCCTATAATACGGGATCTTAAAGAACTAACACATTTGCAACTTATTTGGAAAACAACTTCAGAAAACACTTATGACCTATATATGTCCCAGAACTTTAGTTTAGGGTTATTCAACTTAGTGGGAAATGGAAATATATTAGGCTTTCACAACAAGCAGTGGAAAAGGCTGACACTTGGCATTCCCTGTTTAATACATGCCAGAAGCCTGACATATATGGGAAAAGAAGAGAAAAGGAAACTTTTCCTACTGTCTGATCAATCATTTCTCATAGACTGTTTTGTTTGTCTTGTATGGTCATTGTCTCTCTCTCTTTGTAAACAACATTATCACTGCTTTCAGTTTTGCTATAATTTTAGACTCACCAGTCTGAAAATCTTAGTAAGTCCGTTAACAGGAAAAAAAAAACAAGTATTTTTATAAAATAAATGAAATGTTATTCATGTGGGGGTGTACCCTTTAGAAGAGATAGTTTTCAGTGTTTCAGTTTTCAGAAATAGGGTATCATAACACTGTGATGGCAAACCTCGAGCCTTTCCTACAGACTTCCTTCCATTACCTATATTCAAAGTGCAACTTCATAATTTATATATATATAAAAAATACTTAACAGAGCATGTATTGTATTATAAAATGTTAAAAATAGTCCAACAACAACCATTATGCATGGCGTTTCTGCAAATATGTAGACATTAGTTCCACCTTGGCCAGAGATTTAAAAAAAAAAAATGAAAGTTTAATTTAAGAAAGCACAAAGTTCTGCATCCCATTTCATGTAAGTATATTAAGGGCATATATGGAAAGTACAATAGTATAATGCAATCAGTATCAGTGTTACATAGAAATTTATACATGTTTTGTTGACCAGTTAGTCCCACTAGAATGTGGCCTTTTTTCAGGAGATACCTGAGATTGTATTCATACAAACTAGGGGGAAATTCTCCTATTCTTTTTTTGATAAGTTTTGTGGGAACTTTTACATCCATCTATCTGATGTAACCACCATCTCACATTTAACATCTCATTGAAAACAGAGCACAATCAGAAGTGCACCCTTATGCTGCTGGCAACAGCAGTATTGTAAATTAATCCAAGAACCAAGTGTGGAAAAAGCACCCCTCTCCCACCTTCTTTCAGATATTCCAACAACAAAGGTGAAAATGCTGTTTAACCACACTAACAAATATGTGGTGTTATTAGATTTCTGGTACAGAGTACAAGGGACCAGAATATATAGCATAAAGCTGTGTATTCCATGATGCTTCAGAATGAGTAATGTCCTTTTCCAACTGGCTGTGCAGAAGGACAGCATCCACCAATGTGGTTGTAGGTTTGCAGCAAAACCAAACCTTGGGTTGAAAGTAACAATCACAGCAGGTCCAAATGAGCCTCTGCAAGGGAGTGCTCTTACTCAGGGTAGGGGTAAGTTGCACGTTAGGGTTCATTTGCCAGTAGATTCTTAATGTGCAATTATGTGAAAGAAAATTAGCACAGAAAAAAATGAGAAAAAGTAGGACAGCTGGGTTTGTGTGCCTCAGTACATGCAGTTGTATACCCATCAATAAAGGGATACTTACAACAGTTACAGTAAAGATATGCAGTTGGTTCCCTCTACCAAAAAACAAACAATACATAAAGCTATGCTCATAGGTTAGATCACTATGTCATTTAGTACATTATACTTTCAGTTTTTAACTTGGGGGGGGGAGACACAAATTACCATTTACATGCATGTCATCTTCCTTTACACTGCAGGTTAACAATGACACCCTGTAGATTTATAGTGCTGCTTATGACAAGTGAGCTCTACTCATTCAGCAGCAGAAGGATGTTTTAGTGGTGATATATGGATACTCATCATATAAGCTGATCACTGATCTGGCACACTGGTGCAGGTCCATGCTGATATTTATAGGATTATAATGGGATCATTAGAATTACAAGACTTCAAAAGCAAATACTGGAGAGCTATAGTAAGTCTGAGTTTGTGGTACCTAAGAATATCTCCCCTACCCCAAGATACACATATCTCATCGTTTCTACATGCAGATAGCAGGGATGATGATATTTTGGGAGTGAAGCCACTCTGCAGAAATGCTTTAAAGGTATTTTGGCATTCACTATATTATCTTCAAAGTCTCACTTTATATTTCAGAACTGTGGCATTCATAAATACAGGTCTATCACTTCTGATAGGGAGCCAATTAGTGCAGAATGGATCAGAATACTTGATACCAGTCCCAATGCCTGAATATGAGTGCACACTTAAGCACCATATGAGCAGAAAGGACAGGAGAGAACTGAGTGATTGAAGATCTACTCTGCTGTTAAAGCTTGAAAGGCTGAGGTTATTTTAATTAGAGAAGTGTATGTTGACAGAGACCAAAAACTTGTTCCAGGTTAAAAAATATATATATATAAACTGCTGTATCTAACACCCTCACTGACAAAACATTCTTAGGTACCAGGTTAGCACAAGGAAAAACATAGAACTGTGCTGTTTGTTGTACTGTATAAGGAGGGAGGTGTGGTATAACGCATACATTTTCCTTGGATGCTGTTATCCTGGACTAGTCTGCTATCCTGGTTCTTGCCCTTCACTCCTGAGGCATGTTCAGGTAATTTCCCTGAAGGGAATACCAACCCACAGAGTTATGTGAGGCTACTCACATAGTCAAAGCACAAAATAGGATAATGGGTGAGAAGGTGATCAAACGGCCTGAAGTCAAGTATAGGAAAATGCCAGAAATCTAAAATATTAGACATATTTTATTTGTTGTTGAATAGTGTTCCTCCTACAAGTTATACCTGTTTTGAGCTCAGGTCATTAACTGAGAACTATTAAGGTATACGTACCTCCTGCTCTGGTGAAGTAATTTGGACATGAGTCAAATGGGATTTACCATCACAAGCATTGTTCTTGATATACCCGAAGAATCAGGTGAGAAGGGTCCAGAAGGATGTTCCCAAGAGCCAGTCACAACAGAAGATCTCTTGAAGTAAGGTCATACCAAGAGTGTTACAGAGGGCATTTTAGGACTACTAGACCATTTGGTCTATTTGTTTCTTCATCTAATTCTAGACCTGTGTATCTCAAAGAAAATATCAGTCCTTTGAAGACATTTAATAGAACGGTCTTAGGGCTAACCCAGCAGTATCCATTAACAGCCTTCTTTCCTTAGATTTACATGTTTAGCAGTATGTCTGCTTCTCATCTCCTTATCCATGTTGACCCATTTTATCAACTGGAGTTGTATAGCTGCTACATTTTTTTTTGTTAAAAAGGATCACAGTCTTTAACATCTAATTGAAATTCAGAAAAGACTTATTCACCAATCACACTGATCTATTCCAGTTATGACAAAACTCACCAAGTCAAAGAAATCCAATTTGTTTTATTAAACATAAATTCCTTATTTTAAATTTGTATCATTGCAATCATGTGCTCCACTAAATACAAGCTCTACTTTACAATTCAGTCCCACTGATGCCCTATAGTTCTCAACAATGTTTTTTGCCACATCATTGCTTATGAAAGGCTACATCTTCCGGTCTTCAGGTATTTAAAATCTGCCTATATCCATGGACAAAGCAGATATTAATACTACCAATATTTTGCTTTGTTCCCATAATATTTTAGGTAGCCACCCATTCCATCTCATTGACTTGCATGACTTGAGTTTTGCTAATTTATTTAGGACATTTTCATAATTGGACTGACTTTCATCTGCCTCTAACACTTACAGCCATATACACATTAAACAGTCAGATGAAAAAATACTTTTTTGCCTATCAAGTCTGCCAGAATGTTGCAGGTTGACCTTATTCAGCTACCTTTCCTGTATATCTGCTCTGTCCTTTCTTTTATTTGTCAAGAGCATTTGACCCACAGTTCATCAATCACCTGACGATGTAGTACAGAGTTTGACCAACCTCTCTCTAGATGAATATTTCTTGTCATTAACCATAAATCGTTAACCATTGATCTACCACACATATTTACTTTTCTGTAATTTTGTTCTTTCCCTTTATCTTCATCCATTCTTCCTGATCTCTAAGAAAAGAATCGTTTTGGTTCTGATTTCATTAACCACACTAATGATATGATCCTGATATATGCTGAATTTGTCAGCTTGAAAAATGTGAAATGTAAATGTCTGTTGTGAAATAAATCATAAAAAAACACATCACCCCAACAGCTGTACAACATTACTAGTGGTACCTACTAATATAAGATCATTATTCTAAATTGTCAGACAGCAATGATTACAGTGAAAAATAAACTCTGCTATTCAGGATAAATACAAAGGATTTTTATATTTGATGCAATGACATCTTAGAAAAAAGGCATATTCTAGACAAATGCTATACTTTTCTTACTGAGCAAAAGATATATACAACACACCAGTAAAAACTGAGTATAATGCAAAACATTACAATGTGACAGTAAAAGATTATTGACCTGTGTATTTGGTATTTATGCATAAAAAGACATATGTACATTTCCTTTGAAATTGTATTACAAAACTTTCAAGCAATAACAACAGATTGGATACATAGGATGTCAAGCCTCCTCTTTACCATCATGTCATCCCCTTCCAAGCTGTGTCCTGTCAGAGAGCCTACACACTGAACGTAGCAGGTTGATTGCTTTTATGTCCAGCTTTTGCTCAATAGAGCTATCCCAAGTAACCCAAGCTGGGCACCTGGACACCAGTCAGCCAGTAGCAAATTGACCCAGGGCTATTGGGCTTTATGGGAGGCACACACTGGTCAGTAGAGGCACATACACTCCTCTCATTGTTAGCATGGGTCACTGGCATAGGTCAGAGTAGGCCAGGCCCCCAACCTACTTATCACCGGCAAACACCCATGTCCATTTGATGACATCAATCAACACAACTGAATGTTTAGATGTAATTTTTACTCTGTTGAGTGGCTATCTTTGACATGGCTTATGACTTCCCCTGTGCCAGTTCATAACAAAAGTTTTGAGGAATTCTAATAGGTTAGTTAGGCACTGAATACATAAAGAAGACCTTTCTACCCTTAATTATTTTAGTATGTCTTGATTCTGTTAACATAATATCATATTGCTTTTGTCACTACATGAAATGAAGCCTTACCCTTTATGTGGTAACAGAGACATTACCTTGTCTGAAATAATATTCATATTTCATACACAAACTAACTGCCAAGAAAACAACACAGATTTCAATAAAAATAACAAACTATTAAAATAAAAAATGATAAAATAGCACTAAAACTTTCTTTATTCCATCATAATATATCACTCACTTTCTTCCCTACAGATTTCTTCAGAATGTAAAATGACATTAACAAATTTAGGTCCTTATATATGTCACACAATCATGTGACTGAAAAAACCAAGCACGTGACCAAAAACATAAACTCATATAACATGTTTGTGTTGCAGCTTTTTCCTTTTTAAATACACTTTAAATTTTTTTATTGCCTTAAAACCTGGGAAGTTGTAAGCATCCAGACTTACTTGTCAATGGTATTTTTCCAGTCCAGTTTTTCCTCCAAGTATTCTTTGTCATATTTTATAAATACACAATCGATTACTAAGAATTTAAAACAAATGAATTATGTATATAAAATAACATGCCTATATATTATAGGCATAGAAGTTATTCCACCACGGTATAACATACTCCTCCTAGACCGTGTCACTAGGAAATGTGGAGGCATAGCAATTCTGTTTAAAAACACACTAGATATCATTCTTGCCCCACAACCGTCCCCCCAATTCAGTAATGTAGAAGCACTCCTCTGCAAACTACAGCTTAACAAAATCAAATCCCTATACATCGCCTGCATATACATCCCTCCAGGCGACAATACTAATACCTTAGAAGACTTCCTACAATGGCTTTCATACAATTATCCCCATGAAACCATGGTGTTAGGGGATGTTAACATTGATTGGAACAATTGTTCCTCTGAATCCCGTGCCACCCACGTAAATCTTTATGGCTATACCCAATTCAATTCATATCCTCACCCACCAGGATAAATAAACCCAACTACAAAGGTAGTATCCTGGACTGGATACTTGTCAACAACCACCCAGACCTGTATAACATAGATACCCTCCCAGATGACCTAAGTGATCATCTACTCACTTACATCATTAAACATAAAGTAAATAACCACCACCAAATTCTCTATAAAACTATCAGATCCCACAAGAACTTTAACCTCGTCACTTTTCAGAATGAACTCAAAGCATGCAATTGGGCCATCCTAAAAAATCTTCCACTGGATGATACTGTAGCCTATTTTAATTCCAAATTGTTCACCATTCTAGACTCCCACGCTCCTATCCGCACCCTCAGAGCCAAAGCCAAGACAGCCCCCTGGCTCACGAAGGTAACCAGAACTAAAATTTTGGCTAGAAACAAAGCATGGGATAAATGGCTTTCCTCTAAAGACCCACTCGACCATATTAAATTTAAACAGTTAAGGAATGATGCCAAGAAAGCTACACTATTAGACAAAAAAAAAAAAACTACTGCTAACACATTCAGCATAAACATCAGAACAAACCTCAAATTTTGGGCAGGCATTAACAAACTGCTTCACCCTGGCCAAACCACCACTCCTGCCCCATCAGTTTCTAACCTACAAACTCCAGAGGAAACTGCTAATATCTTTAACAACTTCTTTACCAAGATCATCCAGTCACTAGCTAGCCAGCTACCCCCCATCAGCCTCTCACAGAATTCCTCCCCAACCACCACCCAACCACCTTTTAACTTCAAGCCTGTATCCACATCTACCATCAAATCCCTACTTACCAAGCTAAAGCCTACTACCCTAGCAGCTGATCTCCTCCCACCTGAATACCTACAGAAAAGTTCAGAGACCATTGCATACCCCATTTCGATTATCATAAACCGCACCTTGTCTAAAACTTGGTGGTTTGGCCAGGGTGGAGCAGTTTGTTAATGCCTGCCCAAAATTTTTGAGGTTTGTTCTGATGTTTATGCTGAGTGTGTTAGCAGTAGTTTTTTTCCTCTCTCTGGAAGGTCTCCCATGTCATACCCCTTCATAAGGGAGGTAACTCAGTAGACCTCTCTAACTACAGTCCAATAACCATACTATCACCACTGGCTAAAATAATGGAAAAATGCATTCATAACCAATTAAGCCACTACCTTACCCAAAATAAACTCCTGGCCAACTCTCAGCATTGCTTTAGGCCTCATCATAATACCACTTTAGCCCTCCTATCCTTCTCTTAACTCTATTAACATTAATCAAAACAATAATAAACTAACCTCAGCTCTCTTCCTAGATCTCTCTAAGGCCTTTGACATGGTCAATCACCAGCTACTTATCCATACCCTGAAGCACCTGTCACTTAACTGCAGCCCTATTAAATGGTTCCAATCCTATCTGACTGAGAGACAACAAGCAGTATTATGGAAAAATACCCTATCAACCCGGCTACCTATTACTCTAGGAGTCCCCCAAGGGTCCATATTAGGACCCCTACTCTTCTCAATCTTCATCAACAACCTACCCACTATCACCCCCAAGGCCACCTGCATTCAATATGCAGATGACTCTACACTAATCTGCACAGTGTCCTCCTTAATTGAGCTCAAGATCCTAACCCAGAATACTTTCAGTGAGGTAGAAAAATGGTTTGCTGACTGTCAGCTTCTCTTAAACCCCAATAAAACCAAGCTCCTAATCTTTCCCCCACTAGTAAAACCTCTTCACCATTGTTTACCTTAACTTCCAACAATGGCACTACTATCTCCCCAGATACCCACACAAAACTTCTGGGGATCACAGTTGACAATACCCTAAAATATGACACCCATGTCAATCAAACAATCAAATCTGTCAACAAAAAACTGGGCTCCCTCTATAGGATCAAATCTTTCCTCACCCCATTAGCAAGAACTACTATTGCCCGATCCCACTTACTATCCACCCTACTCTACACCTCCCCTCTTTACACTAACTTGAATAAAGCCTCTCTCACCAAACTTGCTAGCTGTTATAACCACGTTGCCAGATTCGCCACAGGTACACCTTCTAGGACCCACCATTGTATCATCCTAACTCAACTAGGATGGTTTGAATGGCCTAGTCTTGTCCAATATAACCAACTCATTATAGCCCACAAGGTTTTATACCAATCTGAATGCACACCTACATTAAATGAGATCATTAAACCATATAGCAACCTGAGGTCCCTGCGCTCTGCTGACAAACTTCTGGTGCAAACGACTAAGAGCAAAAATGTGGCAGGGGACTCACTCTTTGCCAACTCAGTAGGTAAAACCTGGAACTCACTACCTGCCATACTCACTCTCCAATCCTCCCTAACCCTGTTCAAAAAAAGCCTCAAACCCCACCTCCAATCGCAATGGCACTGTTCCTGCTTAAACCCTGACTAACTACTACCTGCGGTTTGTGGAACCCTGTTTAATCATATGCTGATAGAGTCCGTACTCTTAAGAGACCTAGTCCTAATATGAATGTCTTAAATATTGTAACCTTAGCGAAGTCAAACTTGTTGTCTGTACGATTGCACCTTATTGATGAATGTATTTTATATATATATATATATATATGTATGTTTGTGCCTTACTGATTAATGTATTTTACATGTATTTCCAAATGCCTCTATTGTCCTTATGTAACTGTACTTTTAAAACTGGAGCTTTTCTCAGTGGGCCTCCGCTGAAAATGGACATATATCCAGTCGGACTTTCCCCGGTAAACAAATGTAAAATAAAATAAAATAAATAAATAATTATTTCCATTTTAGTGGTTAGTGCATATACACATTCATAGATTATTTAATTCAGTTTCTCTGTTGTTCCACCTACATAAAAACAGCACTAGAGTCACAACAAACTATAAATTACATTATGATGAACAAGAAAAATATACAGGCATATAATAATTTCTACCTTTTAAACTCATTTCTCTAAATTTGGAATGGTAGATACAATTCTGTATTTGCAAATGTATATAATTCCCTGTTTATTTTGTGTGTTAAAGGGACAAGGTAAAGGTTATTGTGAAGTGAACTGGCTGGAAACATGTGACATTAGCTCAAACTAAGGCATAAAATTGCAAATATGTAAAGGTCTAGGTTGGCACCATGGTACAGAGAGACGAAACTTTTAATGTGACCCAAGTAATCGGGTTTTGCAGGAACACAGGTAAAAGAAGTTGATGTGAAACATATGTAGCAGAATTGTCAGCAGAAATGTTTATAACTTATTTAGGTATATATACATGTTGTAGAAATGTATTGATTTTTCTAAGTTTGTTTAATGGACTAGTGAACTGGTACAGAAGCCTTTTCAGCCACCTACTGTGCCAACTGGCAAACAGCATGTACACAATAGTTACACAGCAGACGTGGTACACATAGCTATTCATATAGCAATCAGAAACAAAACATTGTGGTATAGAAAGTAATCAACAACTTAAAAGTATCACAACAGCTGGCGAAAGCTTCCCCCATTTTTATTTTCCTTTCTTTATTATCTTACATTATTTCAAAACTATATTTTATTCCTCCCTTAAAAGAGCATAATATAAGGTACATTTTAAAAATGTACTGCTAACACTCTAGAAAAACCAGCAAAGAAATAACTTAGTATGCACATCTAAAGATCTCTTAATTGACTGTTCTTTGTCTCAAGTGCATCAGTTTAACACTAACGATTTCAACAAGAGCAGCCCCATACCTGCAATCAGTTTCCCCTAACCCAAGACATCTGCTTATGAAAAATCTGTTGGTACCTTCACAGTACACTATACAATTATCATTTATCTTGCATTCTCATTTTTCTTTAATTTTAGCATGTTTCACTTCAGGAAATGAAAAAAACACCTCAACCCTTGACTTAATCTACATTCTTTAGTCAATTTGAGTAATCTTATACTTATCAAGAAAAAATGTTACTTTCTATGTTTATGTATGCAGTTCCACATAAACAGTTATAACCCAGCTGCCATCAGCAACTACATTGTAGCATTGTTTTACCCCCCCCTTTTAAGAATTTTTTTCTTGGCTTCCTTTTACTAATCAAGTCAGCTAACCTTTTGTTAATTCAGCCTCTGCATCAATATTACTATGTTTATGGTTTAGGACCTTGCATTTAATAAGATGCGTTCTTGCCTCACTCCCACCAAAAACATAGCCCCTAGTTACAATAACATTGCACAATGTTCTCTGCACTGCTATATTATATTTTACAATTCTACTAAACAATTTAACACAAAATATATTTAGAAAATGAAAAATTATTTTGCTTACAATAATTTTCTTCCTCATTTAGTTCTTTACTTCTGTCTGTCACTCAAACATTTTCTTTTGGAACAAAGGAAACTGTTTCACTAGCACAACCTCTTTTTGAGCCCCTTGCATGTAGAGGATTGCGAAAGTAAGTATTCTTCACAATGTTGACAGGTTTTCTGTTGTCTGAACTTTTCTTAATCTCCAAAGGTTGATCTGCCATATGTTTTGACATACACAGAGAAAAATATTTTGAAAATGGTTGGATATAACAGTTTGAATGTAACACCTGCCTCTTGACAACTATTAATAGTTGAAAAAATCTTACTCCTTTTTCCTGGTTTAAAATATTTAATCATTCTTCACAAACAACCTGGTACCACCAATTTCTCAGCACTTTTCTTTTTGCCACATTTTGGGAGACACATCTCTACCTGGTGCAACTGCATTTTAGCCAATATGGGTCTTGGCTGCTTTAAAGAGACTAAGTTCAGCGCATAGATATGATGCTCCATCTTGATTAACAAATCTTCATGTGGAACCCCAGTGCACTTATTTGTACTTTCATAAACTTAATATAGTCTGCTTCCCCATCTTCTCCAGTATTGCATAAAGTCTCAAGTTTTATCTTCATGTTATGCCCCCTTGGTCTACCATTTTTGAAAATATTACTTCAATTGATGCCTCATTCTCTGTCATTCTGTCCTTCATTTATGTTTCTGACTTCTTCAAACTTGGCAGTTAAATATTTTTCCTAATTTTAACAGTTTTTCATTTATTCTTTTATAGTTATTCTAAAGTCACAATTATTTTAAACACTTCTTTGTGCATTTGGTATATTCTTTCTTGTAGCTTACTAGAAGCCAGGCCCTGCATTGATGTTGGAAATAAGTCTGCTTCCTAACGATCAGTCATTAGGTTCCTCTCGGCCATGAATTTTTCTTCTTTCTGGTTGTCCTTTTCTTACATTTTCCCAGATTTTTCCTTTGATTGCATCCAGTATATTTGCTAGTCAGTAACAAAATTTTCCCCCAAATTTTAAATTTTACCTACTTTTTTTTTTACCAGCCAGTTTTTTTCAACTTTCATACTGGTAGAGCTCTAATTAATGTCATACTGCCATCTTGGAAGTCCCTTTTTCCCCTTTTTCTGAAAATTTTCTGAGACTGGCATCAGTGTTAGAGTGACTTAATTGGGACACCATTACCTTTGTTTGTACTGGCATTCATGTTTTGTCTTGTTTTGCTTTTCCAGCAACTAACCACATTCCTTCCCATTCCCTTGTATTACTTTATGGAAATTAAGGATCGTTCCTGAAATATTACATTATATATTGATGATATGGGCTAGTGCCAGCATAGTCAGCTGGAGTTCTGTAAAGAATGACATGTCCTTTGAATATCAAACTGATTTATACAAGATGCTTGCGTTACAAATGTTTTAGAACTGTATGGCATTTGAATATCAAACTGTTTTGTACAGATGCGTATGTTACAAATGTGTTAGAACTGTTTGGCATTTGAAAATCAAAATGTGTTTGTAAAGGTTCTAGTTTTAAAAAATGTATTAACAGTGGTTCCTGATGGACAGAGAAGGAATATACATGTGAGATTGTATGTTTATGCAATAACAAAAGATGCTGGAAGAGAAGGGGTTAAACAGCTAGCTTACTTCTTACTTTAAGAAAAATACTGTTAATTGGACCACCTGTTGGGCCATGGAAGTGCATACCTCAGAGGTCTGAATAGGACCAGAGATGGTATGTCTGAAAGAAGCCTTTGTTCTTTAGTTCAGTAAAAAGAGGGGAAGCCCCAGGCACTGCCATAAACATTAGCAAAACTTTAGATATGCATCTTATCGCATCTATGCTAACATCCTGCCTCAAGCTTCAAAGGGGAATAGTGTGACAACCTAGAGTCAGGTGACCAGATGAGGTAATTCTGCCAGACGTCTTGGAAATTTTAGATATTACAAAGAGAAATCTCTCAGTACTGAGTATTTTCTTTTGGGCCTGACAACAAGAAGGACCACTCACCACATCGTCTGCCTTGCTCTATTAAGTAAGTAAGGAGTAGTAATTCTCGTAGACTCAGTCAGAAAAATATAGTGAAGCTTAGTTTAGATATTGTTTTTCTTTATTTGTCTGAGTCTGTCCATCAATGTTCATAGGTTCATATATTAGTACTAGGCTAACTGTCCTTTTGGGCCATTTGAAGCCTAGCCAGTTACCCCATGTGAGAATCAAACCCTGCACCATGTGTCTTTAAGGTAAACACCATTATGTCATCCTCCCACCCATGTTATTTTCAATATTCCCTGTGAGTTGAACTCTGTGATTTACTGTAAATATATATTCAGTATTTCCATATTCTTTTATTTAGTATTAAATATATTTAAAACTTTTATTGTGGCTGGTCCTTTTAGAAAGTTTTTAACCTTTGAGAGTGCTTATATTTGTTGACACTGTGTGAGCCACTCTAGAAGGCCTACAATGGATATAAAAAGTATACACACCCCTTAAAATCCCAGGTTTTTGTGATATAAAAAAGTGACACCACAATAAATTATTTCAAAACTTTTCTCACCTTTAATATGACCTATAACCTGTACAATTCAATTGAAAAACAAACAAATCTGTTAGGGGAAAAATATAAAAATAAAAAATGTACAATAAGCTGGTTGCACAAATGTGCACACCCTTAAACTAATACTTTGTTGAAGCACCTTTTGATTGAATTACAGCATTCAGTCTTCTTGGGTACACACCTGCCATCATTTAAAGAGACTCTGATTAACCCCAAATAAAGTTCAGCTGTCCTAGTAGGATTTTCCTGACATTTACTTAGTTGCCTGCTACATCAAAAGCCATGGTAAGCAGGGAACTTACAAAGCATCAAAGGGATCTCATTGTTGAAAGGTATCAGTCAGGAGAAGGGTACAAAACAAATTTCCACAGCGTTGGATATACCATGGAACACAGTGAAGACAGTCATCAAAAAATGGAGAAAATATGAGACAACAGTGACTTTGCAAAGAATTGGACATCCCTCCACAATTGATGAAAAGAAGGTGAAAACTGGTCAGGGAGGCTGCCAAGAGACCTACAGCAACACTGAAGGAGCTGCAGGAATTTCTAGCAAGTACTGGTTGTGTACTACATGTGACAACAATCTCCCATATTCTCCATATGTCTGGACTATGGGGTAGGGTTGCAAGAAGGAAGCCTTTTCTTACAGACAAAAACATCCTGGCCTGGCTACAATTTGCAAAACAATACATCAAGTCTCCCAAAAGCATGTGGGAAAATGCATTATGGTCTGATGAGACCAAGGTTGAACTTTATGGCCACAATTCTAAAAGGTACATTTGGTGCAAAAATAACACTTCACATCACCAAAAGAACACCATCCCCACGGTGAAGCATGGTGGTGGCAGTATCATGCTTTGGGGTTGCTTTTCTTTAGTTGGAACTGGGATTTTAGTCAAGGTGGAGGGGAATCATGAACAGTTCCAAATTCCAGTCACTTCTGGCCCAAAACCTTAGGGCATCTGTTAGAAAGCTGAAGATGAAGAGGAATTTCACCTTTCAACATGACAATGACCCCAAGCATACATCCAAATCAACAAAAGAATGGCTTCACCAGAAGAAAATTAAAGTTTTGGAATGACTCAGTCAGAGCCCAGAACTAAATCCAATAGAAAATTTGTGGGGTGACCTGAAGAGGGCTGTGCACAAGAGATGCCCTTGCAATCTGACAGATTTGGAGCACTTTTGCAAGGAAGAGTGGGCAAATATTGCCAAGTCATATGTGCCATGCTGATAGACTCATACCCAAGAAGACTGAATGCTATAATTAAATCAAAAGTTGCTTCAACAAAGTATTAGTTTAAGAGTGTGCACACTTATGCAACCAGCTTATTGTACGTTATTTTTAATATTTTTCCCCTAACAGATTTGTTTGCTTTTCAATTGAATTGTACAGGTTATAGGTCACAATAAAGGTGGGAAAAGTTTTCAAATTATTTATTGTGGTCTCAGTTTTTATATCCAAAATCCTGGCATTTTAACAGGGGTGTGTACACTTTTTATACCCACTGTAGCTATCTTGTTCAACTACTACCATTTGTATTAGCATTAATATTACACAGTATAATTGGACACCTTTTGTTAAGGGCCTTAGATGAGCTGATTGTGGAGTGTCTGGTGGCAGTGATAACTACCTTATACTCTGGGCAAAAGAGGGCTCAGCAGGTAAATCTGTGCCAGCCTTTCCCAGGTGTGTGTGTGTGTGTGTGTGTGTGTGTGTGTGTGTGTGTGTGTGTGTGTGTGTGTGTGTGTGTGTGTGAAAAATCAAATCTCAGTGTGTGTGTATATGTCAACTACTTGGAGCAGGGACATGAAGCACTGGTTTCACAGAGATGGTAATGGAGGACTTGGCTTGGACACTCAGCTGAGGACCTAACCCTACAGCTGTACCAGTGGGGAGTCTTACTGGAGACGTGGAGGAACACAGATATAGAGAAATCCAGACACTGGGCTGAGTGTGCTCCCTGTGTGCTCTTAAGGGAAATTGTGCTTGATGCAGAGAGAGCTGCATCTGGAAATACTGTGTGTATCCATTTTTATTCCAAGTGAATGTCCCTCTCCAGTGTCACTGGTGAGGTTTCAGGCTCATTGATTACTTGCTCAGTGTGGGGACTTCACAATATGTATCATATTTAGGAAGTAGAGAACTGTTTAATAAATAAGTACCTTTGATTGCCCTGTAAAAGCATTTTGTACTATTATTTATTTTGTTAGTGCATCTCGTATTTCATTGTATATTACATATTTTATATACAGTGTAACATTTTGTTGTGATTGCCCTGTAAAAGCATTTTGTACTATTATTTATTTTGTTAGTGCATCTCATATTTCATTGTATACTACATATTTTATATACAGTGTAACATTTTGTTCTTTGTCTAATTACTTTATCACTTGTTTAACCTTGTTGGAGGTTTTCTCCCCAGGACTCCATTGAAAACGGGCTCCTTCAGCCCAATGGACTATCTTGGTAAACAAACTGTAAAATAAATAAATATAAAAATAAAAAAACAGCATCTACCTAAAATTCAAATATAATGAGTCTTAATTTCTCACAATTTCTTCTTTTAATCTAAAATTCCAGTCATCTCTAAAACTTAATTAAGCATGCCTCAGTATTTCAAACCAGCATCAACTTCCTGTAATTACATACTCTTCTCAAGTCATTATGATAGAGACAAAATGTCCTAATATCTAGGTTTTCATTAAAATGTAATTAATTAATTAATTAATAATGTATTTACTTATCTAAATTGAAATTAAGTAGGTTAGAGTACTGAGCACAAGCAACACATTTTAGCCTTGTGATATGAGCCTTTCATTTCCTAAGATATATTTTAAATAAAGTTATGAAACTTTTATGTTATGTCTATAGTAAAGCATATGTAGGGGTTTCAAACTCATGACCACTGGTTTACTAGGTGACTGCTTTAACCTCTGAGCTACAAGGGCCAGATGAAGAGCACTTCTGAGTCTATTACAGTATTGTAAAAATCAAGTATTCATTATAGATGACCTTTTATCTTTGTTTTCTGTTAATGTCTTTAGAGTCCCTTATATGCTAGTACAGTACATATAGAGGATTGTGTTCTGTCCTGCTGAAACTATAAGCATTTAATGAATATGTTCCAAGTATACTGATTCACAGCCTTGGAAAATACAGGTGACAGGCTGACCAGCACATGAATTTGATAAGGATGTTCTACAAAACCTTTATGACCTACCCTTTGTTCAGATAATAACAAGTTATTGCAAAAATCACAAAACTATGCCCTTTTTTAAAAAGTAGTTATATGTAGCCTATTCAGTACTTATGGAAAATTGTTATTGGGTCATGAAGAATGCTAGTTCTAGGCCATGTCTCTTCAAATTTGTTATAAACAGCAAAGGTATTTGAGGATCTGCAATGCCATTTTGAAGTACTTACAGAAAACAAATCACTCCCTGGGATTATAAAATATTCCAATCAATCAAATTCAACAGATATTACTAATTTTAGACCGAAAGCAATTGCATACCCCCTCTCCAAAATATGTGAAAATGTATTCAAAAACAATTGCTAAACTATCCCCCTACAGGAAAAACTCCTATCCCCACACACACAACACTCAAACTTCTGTCAGTACAATCCACCAATATCAGTCAACATGCACAATCTCTGCAGAAGTAAAAGTCATTTGAATAATTCCTCATTAAGGAGATCTGTAACTAATGAAAAGGTTGCTGCTAGCAAACAACTTAATACTTCAGTGTTTTATCTACAAATTCAGTGCCTGCTGCCCTTGAAGAATAAATTGCCTACTATGTTACATTAAAAAAATGGTACACTGGTAATATTGCATAGGGAATGGATGGCAAACTGGAAACAAGTTCATAGTTACTAGGCATCTTATCTAAAAAACGGACATACTCAGGACTGCAACACCCTTAATTCAGCAATCCATCTATATGCTGTGAGAGTAGAACCCACAGCCATTTGCATCAAGATACAAGCATGATACCTGTTGTGCTACTAAAACTGCTTTAAAATTGTCTACCGCAATAGTGATCCCATTTGCTAAACAAAACAGTTGCCCATTGCAAACAGACTTAGCATGAGCAGCAGTAAACTTCTCCTCCACTGAAGCTCACAATTCCTTGAAAATGTACTTGAAACTAAATTCCTTGAAAAATGCACCTGAAACTCAGTTCTTTGAAATATACAGCTTGGTAGTTGGGATAGAACGGATTCGGACTCTTTTTTCCTGTAGCTAAGGTACAGGGTTTGAGCCTAAGCAAATTACTAACCACCTGGTAACCCTAAGGGCATTTCACTCTCTTACACACACACCTAAACCTCTTAGTGCAAGAAATCTAGACAAAGCCTAAAATAACTAGATTATAAATATGATCTCATGAAGTTAGAAAATTTCTAGAATAACAGGATTTGTGTTAGTATACATTTTTGCCTGTCATTATTTAGCAACTTCAATCCTTTTTATGAGGAACAGGTGAAAATATGGATCAAAAATTCTGGACATTCTGCAAAAACCTGGACAGTTGAGGGGTATGCTACCTACCTCTTACACACACCTCTGTCCCTCTTACATGTGCGCGCACACACACACACACACACACACACACACACACACACACACACACACACACACACATGTACCATACCTCTCAACATCTTAGAGCACGAAATCTAGACAAAGCCCATCATAATGGGGGGACAAAGGCCCAAAACTAGGGACACATTTTAAACTTAGAAAGTTGATAGAACAAGTTTTGCATTAGTATGAATTCTCTGAAAGGTATGAAGTCTAAATCTCAAATGTCTGCCATTATTTTCTGACTTCAGTTCTCAATGATTTGCCAGGGATTTGCCAGAAAAACACATTTTATGAGAAACACACCAAAAATATGAGGCCAAAATATGGACAGTTGACAGCTACTCTCTTAACTGCAATGCTTTTTATTCAACCCTTGTTTAAAAAAAATTACCTTCAGAGTCTTCGAGCAAGATCTCGCAAGATCATCAGGCTTAGCTCTGCAGTACCGGTTTATTTCCATTAATAGTTAGCAAGATGGAGAAATGTGAAGTATAAAGTGACCAGCATAAAACCATGACTTTAACTGTCTTACGTGGGGGGAACAGAGCAGTTGTTTAAACTTCCCTCCAGTTTCCAACTGCCAGGCAGAAAACACAGGGAAGCAAGCAGCTGCTCAGCCTCAGCCACAAATGCTTAAGTCATTACTTCTTCCACTAAAAACTCAGGGCAAGTAGCTGCTTAGCCACAAAATGGAAATTAAGATGCTGAGCTGCAGACACGAAAGTCTCTTTGTTTTCTTTTCTTTCTTTCTTTTCTTTTTTTTTTTTTTGTTAATTGAGGGTGACTGCCACAGATTTCTTTTTTTTCTTTTTTAATACACAAGCAAGGTCAGTCGCTGCAGAAGTGCGCAATCCTGGTTGATGGAAGCCCTGAACTCATGGATGCCGCAGAAGTCCATAATCCAGGTGGGTGCAGCCCTGAACTCACGGATCCCTAGAATATATTGTACAGACCCCCAGGGGTCTTCAGATCACAGTTTTGGAATCACTGCTATAGTGTATTCTTGTACTCTCACTGTATAGTCATACAAACCTCTTCCTATTGCTGTGCTTGAGCCAGGTTCTCCTGCACCAACCTCAAGAGTTCTTGAAGACTATTTCTGAAATGAAGGGCCTACTATATAACATATTGTTTGTTGGAATCATCTTCACTCTCTCACTCATCATGAAAGAGGCTCCTTCACCCCATGACCATAATGCAGCTGGAATGGTGAAAATCTGTGGATTTTGGGGCACCTGATTCTATGCAAAGAGGAGATGGTACAGGTACGTTTACTCTTACTTGAACTGGTCTGTGAATGTTATCAGCATGTTCTTAGGCATTTTATTACCCCCCCCCCCCAATAAAGCCATTTGTTTGTGGATTTTGGAAGTAGTTTTTAACTGCCTTACCCCACAGCAACTCCAGAAACAGGTCAGTAGGTCTAATTTGAAATTAGACCTTCTGTCCAGCAGTATTTCCTGGGGAAAACCTGCTTTGCTGAAACATTTCCAATACACTATTTGCTACCCTTTCTGCCTAAACCGAAGACAAAGCCAAAGCCTCAGGGTTCCTAACAGTGTGATTCACAGCCATAAAAATACACCTTTTAACATGGCTACCTTAATTCTTCAATATCATGCAAAGGCATTAAAATATCCTGGGCTTTGTTTCTTGCCTTTTTAAACTTCAAACAATAGTCACATATCTTATTGTACCCCGTGATTTTTTTTGCAATAACTGGACAATAACAAATCTGCATAATTCTTCTCTTTGTATCTAGATGACCTGAAAAAAGAAATATCATGAGCTATGTCCAGAACTGCCTGACAGTAGGCCTTTGGGAAGACCAACCGTCTAGCCCCCATCCAAGACCCCTTTGTCCCAGTATGCAGACTCCTTCCCTTGAGAGTCAGAAGGCTCTTTGGCTACTTCCCTCAAGTTTTGTAAGGTAAAAACTGCAAGAGACATACAGACAAGCTAGAGTGTTCACTGTGTAATATCTTAAACCTCCTGTAGAGGAGACCCATGGGACATATGCAAATGACTGTTAAGGACACAACTGTGTTTCAGCTATATGGGTTCTGAATGCCTTTACTTTTTAAATAAAGCCCATAAAAACTTAAAAGTAAAACATCATTAAAACAATTTCATGTAATTAAAAGAAAAAAAGTTCTACATTCTATGTATCTAGTAAAATAACACAGCTATTAACATTTTTTAAATCCAGTATGACATATATCATTTGAAAGAGATGATCAGGGTACTGTGATTACTTGTTCTTTGGTAGGAGCAGACTGGAATGAGAAAATCACATGAGCCACATCAGTGGTTGTATAAACTGTTTTTTTTTCTTAATATTTCTGAGGTTTCTCTCATACTAGGAATCAAAAAGTGGTTATGCTTTTTTTGCTGTTACAAGATAATGACAGAAAAAATGTG
Organism: Protopterus annectens; assembly: GCF_019279795.1. Classification (NCBI taxonomy): domain Eukaryota; kingdom Metazoa; phylum Chordata; order Ceratodontiformes; family Protopteridae; genus Protopterus; species Protopterus annectens. The sequence continues at coordinate 400,768,202 of NC_056730.1, read as the reverse complement.
TGTTAGAGTATTTGTCTCAAAGAATCTATTTAAAGACTTGTTACTTTAAATGTTAGTTACCTAGTTGAATCAAATCAGACTAAACCTTTTTACTGTTACAGGGTGATGACAGAAGATTAGTGTGCCCAGACAATGTACTTTAAATATTGATGGACCAACGTCTTCCATAATGTGAATGCAGAATATAAGAAATGAATGTGCTTGACAACCATCATACACAAAGTAAGACTCATTTTTAGATATTTCTATAGAAGTGTGCTTTAAAATTGTGTGATTTTACAGGGAGAAAATATCTCATTGTTTATTTCATATATTAACACGTGCAGTGAGATAAATCCACATATTTGGTTGTTAATTTTATGCAAGTTATATAAATATATTTTGAATGTTATTTAATAAATATAAGAAAGTGAAACAATTTTTTTTTCTTTTCTTAGGTGATTTGGATGACAGTGGGGTGCCCAGTTAGTGGTGTAGCTGTTAACTCCCACCTTGTTGAGTCTGAGTAGAAATTTATATCTTGAATGCTGGTAGGTGTAACATTAAAAGCTAAAAACTAATTTTTTTTTGATAAACAAAAAGATAATTTTTTAAACCAATATTTATTTATTTATTTATTTTACATTTGTTGACCGGGATAGTCCGACTGGATACTTGTCCATTTTCAACGGAGGCCCAGGGAGAAAAGCTCCATACATACATACATACAGAAAAATTGTTACATTAAACAAGTTAAAGTACTGTTACAGATACAATACATAGGATACAAGTAATTCATTCTGTCATATATAAATCTGATTTGTTATAGAGTAAAAATTAGGAAGCAATGTAGGGGTGGCCAAAAGACATCATTAGCACATGTTTATATTGCCAGAGTTAGTCAGCATTAGAGCAAGGACATAGCCATTGCCTTTTAAAGTACTGTTTTAGATTTCTTTTTGAATTGGGTTAGAACAGGTTCTGAAGTAAGCTCAGCAGGAAGTGAGTTCCATATTTTGCCAACAGAGTTGGCATATAGAGAGTCTCCAGATGAATTGTTGCTTTTGAGGGTTTGGACTAGTAATTTGTTGGATGAGCGAAATGTCTTGAGGTTGCTGTAAGGGGTGATAATCTTTGTAAGTACGGGTGTGTTTTCAGGTTGGTAGAGAATTTTATGTGCTACTATTAGCTGATTGTACTGAAGTTGGATAGGCAATTCTAGCCACCCTAGATTCTTTAGGTTCTAGGTTCAGACAGTGGTGTGTTCTGTATGCTGCTGCAGTGGCAAATCTAACAATATGATTAAAGCAGCTAGATAGTTTATGAAGGTCAGACTTACTCATGTTCATGAAGAGAGGGTGATGCATAAAGGGGGGGTGAAAAGTAGATGTGTAGGGGCAATTACCGTCCTAGCTAGTGGAGTGAGGAAAGGTTTTATCTTGTACAGTGAGCCAAGTTTTTTATTAACTTTTTAAATAGTCTGATTAATATGCATATCAAACTTGAGGTTTTTATCAACCATTACACCTAAGAGTTTTGTACAGGGATCTGGGACAATGCTAGTGACATTGTTAAATTTTATAGTAAAGGTTGGAGCAGAGACTTTACGAGTGGGTGAGAAAAGCAGTGGCTTCGTTTTCTTAGGATTTAATAGGAGACGTCAATTACAGAGCCAATTTTCAACAGTATTAAAAACATTTTGGGATAGAATCTGCAGACTTAAAGGGGAGGTAGCAGAGTAAATCAAAGTGGAGTCATCTGCATATTGAATGCAGGTGGCTTTTGGGATGACTGTACACAGGTCATTAATAAAGACAGAAAATAATAGGGGTCCTAATATAGAGCCCTGAGAGACCCCAAGGGTTTTAGGTAGAAGGGAAGATAGTTTGTTCTGCCTTAATACAGCCTGTTGTCTACGATTCAGATAAGATTTGAGCCATTGGATAGCCTGGACATCTAGGGGGATAGTTTTAAGTGTGTGTATGAGTAGTTGGTAGTTGACAATGTCAAAGGCTTTGGAGAGATCAAGATAGAGGGCAAAAGAAAGCTGACTGTTGTTTCAGTTTTGGGGGCTGTGATTGTACTGTGGAATGGTCTGAAACCATGCTACGAGTTAGTCAGGAGATTGTGCTGAATGAGATGGCTCAGGAGTTGTTTATGGATGCACTTCTCCATAATTTTAGCCAGGTGTGACAAATTAGCTATAGGTCTGCAATTTGACAGTTCAGTGGAACTGCCCCCTTTGTGGAGTGGAATAATATGGGATGTCTTCCAGATGGAGAGGATAGTGACTTCTGATATAGTTCTATTGATCAGGATAGAGATTGGGTATGCTATGACATCCGCAGCTTTTTGTAGATACTCAGCTGGGAGGAGATCTGCTCCAAGGGCGGTAGGTTTTAGTTTCTTGATTAGGGTACAGATAAGTGATGTGGAAACTGGTTGAAAGTTAAAGGGGAGTTGAGAACTAGGTGCAGCGGCATTAGGACTTCGGCAACTGGGAGATAGTTGGTTAGCTATTGACTGGATAGTTTCTGTGAAGAAACTATTAAAGGAATTGGCAATGTCTTCCGAAGGTTTTTGGATGGTAGCCGAGGGGGTAAGAGTTGTGCATTTCCCTGGGTGAATAAGTTTATTTATGCCTGCCCAAAACTTTTGTGGATTGTTTTGATGCTTCTGTTGTAAATGGCAGTAAAAGTTTGTTTTATCTAGGGTGGTAGATTTTTTTAGTGTTGTTCCTTAGTTGTCTAAATCTAAGTTGATCTAAGGGGGATTTTGTGGTACGCCAAGTGGTCCAAGCTTTGTTTCTAAGTAAGATCATTTGTCTGGTTTCTTTTGAAAGACATGGAGCAACTTTTGCTTTAGTTCTTATAGAACGTGCAGGTGCATGGGTATCAAGGATGGATAGAACGTGCAGGTGCATGGGTATCAAGGATGGATAGAACGTGCAGGTGCATGGGTATCAAGGATGGATAGAACGTGCAGGTGCATGGGTATCAAGGATGGATAGAACGTGCAGGTGCATGGGTATCAAGGATGGATAGAACGTGCAGGTGCATGGGTATCAAGGATGGATAGAACGTGCAGGTGCATGGGTATCAAGGATGGATAGAACGTGCAGGTGCATGGGTATCAAGGATGGATAGAACGTGCAGGTGCATGGGTATCAAGGATGGATAGAACGTGCAGGTGCATGGGTATCAAGGATGGATAGAACGTGCAGGTGCATGGGTATCAAGGATGGATAGAACGTGCAGGTGCATGGGTATCAAGGATGGCTAGGAATTTGGTGTTGAAATATAATACGGCTTCTTCAAGTGGTAGATGTTTTAGGACTGCCCAATTACATGCTTTGAGTTCATTTTGGAAATTAGCAGGGTTAAAGTTTTTGTTGTTTCTAATTGTTTTGTAAGTAGGTTGGTGGGAGATGTCAGTCTTAAGCTTGATTATATAGGTAAGAAAATGGTCACTTATGTCTTCAGGTCGGGTACCGGCCCTATACATGTGGGGATGGCTATTAATGAGTATCCAATCTAGGATACTATCTTTGTTGTTAGGTTTACTGATCCTAGTAGGTGAGGATATGATATGAGTAAATCCATATAGATTTACATGGATGGTCAGAGATTCAGAGGAACAGATATTAAGTGAAGTCTCCTAGAACAATGGTTTCTTGAGGATAGTTACTAGACAGCCAAGAGAGGATATATTTTAGGGTGTTTGCGTTATTACCTGGGGGAATGTAGACACAGGCTATGTTAATACTTTTGTTTTTATTAATTTGAAGCTTGGTAATGATAATTTCAGCATTATCAACACGGGGTGGATGTATGGAATCAGAGGTCAAATCTAGAGTAGTTTTGTATAGTACAGCTACCCCTCCTCCCTTTCTAGTGGTATGGTCTAGCCTTCGTATGTTATAACCTGGGTGGAAAACCTTGTTATCTGCCGTTGATGCTTTTAGCCAGGTTTCAGTAAGACAAAGTATATCCAGGGAATATGTATCTAAGAGTGCATGCAGGTGGTGGACCTTATTATTTAAGCTTCTAATATTAAGGTGACTGACCAGGAGTGAGTTCAAATGTCTACTTAAAGTTCATAAGTTAGTGGGAATAGTAGAATTGGGACTAGGATTGACTAGTGAGATTGGGCCAGGGTTTGGATGAATGTCCCCATCCCTTGTGAGGTTGTCATGTAGTCTAATTGTGAGCTTCAGGAACTTAAATATTTTTCTTAGTTAATTCTTGGTTTTGGGGTTGATATGTCTGGATCAAATGGGTTGGTGGTATTTTGTATCCAAGGAGTTAGTCATAAGGGGGATTATTAAGTGGTCTAATTTAATTTGTATTATTGGAGTGATGGTTTGGCTTCTTGGGTAGTGGTAGCCTAGGTAGGACAGATTTTTGTAGGTGGTAAGAAGATATGGAATTATCATCAAGGGTAGTAGGCAGTAAACTGGCATTAATTTGAAAGGTTTCACAGCCAATAACAGAGGCATTGTCTAGATATTAGCTTTGATTTTTGCCCAACTTAAGTAGAGGTTTAATTAGGATAGGTAGGTAGGGAGGGTTCTGATAATGCCTGGAGAGTTGTTGATTGGTTCTAAAAAGAGGGGGAGTGGTTTTAGAGCTATAAATATAAGACTAGTAGGGGCGGTGGAATTTGGGGGCAGGGTGGGGAGTGGAGTCAGCCCAAGTGCAGCGAGCGCAGCGCAACTTAACCTGACCATGAGATCTGTAGGACCTGTATAAACATGCAAGTACAATGAGACTTTTTTAAATACTTTCTTACCCTTGTTTTTGCCTTCAGTATACAATTTTTACATAGTAAACTGTTAGTAATCACTTTTTGCACATTAAGCTTTCTTCTGCCAATTTTCTGCTATTTTTGTAGTTTTAGGGCTGCTTAGAAACTTAGATATGTTCACTAGGTTTAAATGATTATAACAGTGATGTCAAAATGATTTTGCATAATAATGAACTGGTCATTCAAGAAGGTATGTTACAAGATGTGTGTACTAGTGTTAAATGTGATGTTTAAGGGGGAATGTTAATGTTACTTCAAGGCAATATAACAAATGGGAATGACCAGCTGAATATAAAGTTGCAGTTGCATGAACATTATTGGTAATGCTTGTAAAATATCTAACTCTGTTATGAAACATTGTGATATTTTATCAGCAAGAGTGGTCAACATGAAGTGTAGGGGTGTTGAGATTTCTCTATAAGATAATGTAGTATGTTATAACCTGGGGTAAAACCTCGTTATCTGCCATTGATAGTTTTAGCCAGGTTTTCGTAAGACAAAGTATATCTGGGAATGTGTATCTAAGAGTGCATTAGGATGGTGGACCTTATTATTTAAGCTTCTAATATTAAGGTGACTGACCAGGAGTAAGTTTGAAGGTCTATTTAAAGTTTGTAAGTTAGTGAGAACAGTAGAATGGGGGCTAGGATTGACTAGCGAGGTTGGGGCAGGGTTTGTATGAATGCCCCCATCCCTTGTGAGATTGCCATGTAGTCTAATTGTGAGCTTCAGGAATTTAAATATTAGCCTTAGCTAATTATTGGTTTTGGGGTTGATATTTCTGGATCTAATGGGTTGGTGGTATTTTGTATCCAAGGAGTTAGTCGTAAGGGGGATTATTAAGTGGTCTAATTTAATTTCTATTATTGGAGTGATGGTTTGGCTTCTTGGGTAGTGGTAACCTGGGTAGGACAGATTATTGTAGGTGGTGAGAAGATATGGAATTATCATCAAAGGTAGTAGGCAGTAAATTGGCATAAATTTGTAAGGTTTCAAGGCCAATAACAGAGGCATTGTCTAGATATTAGCTTTGATTTTTGCCCAACTTGAGTAGAAGGATAATTAGGATAGGTAGGTAGGGAGGGTTCTGATAATGCCCAGAGAGTTGTTGATTGGTTCTAAAAAGAGAGGGAGTGGTTTTAGAGCTATAAATTTAGGACTAGGAGGGGTGGGTGAGATTTGGGGGCAGGGTGGTAAGCAGAGTGAGCCCAAGTACAGTGTGGGCAAGCGCAGCTTAACTCATTCACTCCGGAGCAGCTCAGGAAAAGCTGCCTGCGTAATTCCACCATAGAAACAACAGTGCAGCCTGAGCTCATTTTCAGAAAATCTATTTGTAATACCATACAGAAAACAAATGTTCATAACTCTTTAACTATAAGAGCTAGACTAAAAATGTAAACACAAAAGTTGTTCAGCAGACACTGACCTTTCCAGCAGTGTAAATGTTGATAGTGTATATCAAAGTCATTATTAAATATTTGGCAAGGAATGCTGATATTGTGCATATTTTTTACCTTTTTGGAAAAACAAAGCATAATATCTTGGTCAATGTACCATGCAGACCCATACAATTTGAATGTAATTTGTTAGTATGAATGTCAGCTTTAAAACGATACCTTAACCATTACTGTGCGATGTTCCATTCTTGAGATATTCACAGAAATATGATTAATATATTATTTTTCATAATTGATAAATAAACTAAGCATAATATCTCATCACCTGTAACAGACAGAGCCTACATATCAGTGTAGAAGTTGTGCATCTGAATGTCAGCTTCAAAGTGATGCATCATTTGTGTGATCACCATGCTCCCTTGCAAAGATATGGGCATAATAATGAAAAGTATTGTAAATGTATCATTTTCATAATCGTACAAGACTAAACAAACTGTGATATCTCTACATGTGTAGAGTGCACAGACACAGTTCTTTTACCATGTTGTAAGGAGTAACACTGTCTTCAAAATGAGGTATTACTTGGCACACTGACATGATCCCTTGCAAAGTTATTTACCAAAATATGAAAAAAATCATAATTTCCATATCCTACTTCCAAACAAACTTTGATTTCTGCATATGTGTCCAACATACAGGCACAATTCTTTTACCATGTCGGAACCAGCAATACTGTCTTCAAAATGATGTATTACTTGGAACATTCAGAGGCTCCCTTGCAAAGTTATTTACCAAAATATGAAAAAAAAATAATTTCCATAACCTAAGTCCGAAACAAAAGTTGATATCTGCACATGTGTCAAACATACAGGCACAATTCTTTTACCATGATAGAACCAGCAATACTGTCTTCAAAATGAAATATTACTTGGCACATTCAGATGCTCCCATGCAAACTTATTTACCAAAATATGAAAAATAAAATCATAATTTCCATAACCTAAGTCCGAAACAAACTTTGATATCTGCACATGTTTCAAACATACAGGCATAATTCTTTTACCATGTTAGAACCAGCAATACTGTCTTCAAAATGAGATATTACTTGGCACATTCCGATGCTCCCTTGCAAAATTATTTACCAAAATATGAAAGAAAATCATAATTTCCATAACCTAAGTCCCAAACAAACTTTGATATCTGCACATGTCTATAACATACAGGCACATTTCTTTTACCATGTTGGAACCAGCAGTACTGTCTTCAAAATGAGAGGTTACTTGGCACATTCAGATGCTCCTTTGCAAAAGATATTTATCATTTCAAGGGGAGTTCTTTAGACAGACCAAGGGAGTGGCTATGGGAGCAGCCTGTGCTCCCATTTTCGCGAATTTGGTGATGGCGGATTGGGAATCCGAACATGTGTTCAAGAGTGAATTCTTTCAAGACATTGTATTATATGTCAGATATTTGGATGACATCTTTATATTGTGGAAAGCATCAGTGGATAGACTACACGAATTTATGCTCTATTTAAACAACACAGTAGATTTTTTAAAATTCACTTATGACCATAGTTTTAAAGAAATTTCATACTTGGATGTACTATTGAGTCATGACACACGAGGTTTTACATCCAGAATTTACAGGAAACCTACATTTTCGAACGATTATGTTCATTACAGTAGTAACCATCCCTCATATGTATTTAAAAATGTGATCAAAGGGCAATGCATACGTGCAGAGAGAATGTCATCCAATATACAGATTTTGGATATGGAACTAAACGTCATCAGGGAAATGTTTATCAGCAGAGCTTACCCTGAAAAGATGGTTATGGATGTCATTAGATACGTACATAATGAATGGGGAATTAAGTACAAACCTTTATTAGGATGTTATAAATTGGATAAACAGGTAGGTTTGGACAGTGATATATCAGGAAGGGTATGTAAACTCACATATACTCCTAGTACATATATTATAAAGGAAATTCTAGAAAGATATTGGAAAACATTAACTATTATGGATTTGGAACAAATATTAGGATCAAAACCAAGATGTGTATACAAGACTGCTCCTAACATGAAAAAGTTATTAGAAAGAGCCAGTTACAATACACAAGCAAATGATATATTTAAAGGCACATCCAAATGTGGAAATTGCCATCAATGTAAACACATCAACCTGAATAAGGTAATCAAGTTGGATGATATTTGTCATACTATTATTAAATGTAGGAAAGGAAATTGTAATACTAAGCAGGTGGTCTACATTGCTGTATGTATAAAATGTAATGCACATTATATAGGTAAGACAGAAAGGCAGCTGAAAAAGCGCATTTATGAACACCTATATAAAATAGGTAAACATGACACAAAAAATGCATTATATAGACACATATTAGAGAAGGGTATGACCACAGCTTTTTATTTTCTATTATTGATCAAGTGATTGATATACCTTTTGGAGGAGATTGGAAAATGAGATTGGCACAATTTGAGAGCAAATGGCAAATTTTAACAGATTCTACGAGACCGCCAGGTCTCAATGATTTTATTAGTATTAAACCATTTTTAGCTTTAGAATAGTATATTGTTGCCATTATCACAACCGGGTATATCAGTACACATGTAGATAGCATTGTAGTAGAATGCACTGGAATGCGTTAATATAGTATACATTTTTACATGTGTTTTTTATATGTATTATTTGCACACATTTATTTCGGGTATTTGGCCTCGTCAGTATCTCCTGTTGTAAGCATTTCAATACATATACATATATATTTTATATACATAGCATAAATTTTAGAGATTTTAAATTCACACATTTTTTTATATATATATTTTTATATATATATTTATACATATATGTGTCAGTGTAGAATATTCAGTTGTTTATTTTTGTAAATTATGTTTTAAATGTATGAGAAAAGTTTATAGAACATGTGAAAACTTGTAATGTCTCTTTAACTTTTTTGGCGGACTTTTACATCAATCACATCATTATGCAATTAAGGGATGAGTGTATATATATGAAATGGTTGTTGCATTTTATTGTTCTGATGAAGACTGTGGTACAGTCGAAAGCGCTAAACCAGGAGTTGTTGCTGTGTTATTTCTGAATAAATTGTGACTACATCCTTGTCGTACGAGCAGTTTTTCATATTCCATCCATCATTTTTGTTCCTGTGTTGCTGGTTGCTTGTTAAACTTTGATATCTGCACATGTCTATAACATACAGGCACATTTCTTTTACCATGTTGGAACCAGCAATACTGTCTTCAAAATGAGAGGTTACTTGGCACATTCAGATGCTCCTTTGCAAAAGATAATTACCAAAATATAAAAAAATCATAATTTCCATAACCTAAGTCTGAAACAAACTTTGATATCTGCACATGTCTACAACATACAGGTACAATTTTTTTACCATGTTGGAACTATCAATACTGTCTTCAAAATGAAGTATTACTTGGCACACTGACATCGTCCCTTGCAAAATTATTTACCAAAATATGAAAACAATCATAATTTCCATAACCATATAACCAAATAACTAATACATGTTAGTGTGGAGTGTGTGCATATTGTTAACAGATAATAATTATTCTCGAAAGCTGGATACATAAACAAAAACTTATAATAACCATCACTGAAACCTGTGCTATAGATAACCTATACTTGTTGCACCGTATCGGCAGTCTGACCATGTATGCAGAAGCACTTCCCTGGTACACAAATGAATTATTTCCACTGCCAACATCTTCATTAGTACATGTTATACACATGTCCATAAATGAAACATTCACCCAAATGACCCCCCTCAGGAAAATGTTGAGATATGCACAATCACCAAAATTATATATATATATATATATATATATATATATATATATATATATGCGTGTGAACAATGTATATATGTGTAAGTACATTATGTACATACATATATAGCCATATACACATCCACAAATTATATATATTATACACACACAGGAAGAAAAAAATCAGGGGTTTAGAAGGATAGGCAGTTAATGAAGAATGAACGGTGTTGTTTGCAATGACTCCAACCACAGAAAAAACACAACAGGGCTGAAATTGCCCATTCTCTGCTGTTCAGTGTTGTACAGATATGCAGATGTGCAGACACCTGTGAACACAAGGCACAGAGCTATAGACAGTATACTGTTTTAATAAGATAACTGCTACAGACAAAGGGGTCACTTAGCTTTATCTTGCTATATTCACAGGGACAGCTCGAGATGTATGCTATGCAATAGATGAAGGGACATATATATAGGGATACATAGAACTGACATACTTTCCATATATTGACACAAATACACTACCTGTAGGACTCATCCTCTTTGTTAGGACTGACAGGTATGCATGCAGTAAAGCAGCCATCCTTGCTACCACTATTAGGGAACATCTTGATAAATGCAATTGATATGGACCTACCCTATATAGCGTGTGTGGGGGAATAGACTTGTAGATATAGGACTGACATATTCACCACCATATGCCATCATATAGACAGCACTAGCCGTACCATCACCATACATATTGACAGACAGGTACAAGGACAGGTTTTCCTGATAGTGTGAGTTCCTAGTATAATCTATATACAATATACACACGCAGACACACGTATTCATGTTGCTAGCTTTTTGTAATAAGACTTCCAATGCAGGAGGTACACCTTTTAATGACATACAAAAACAGTGTGCTATACATCTTCAGAGCACTGTGCATCTCCTTATGACTGTCTATAGGTGCAGACAGTGCTCTTATTCCACCTAATACAGTTGGAGTGAAGGTATATAAAATCCACCTATATTAAAGACTGCAGCTATAATATATTTAAAATACATCTTTTACTTATTCACTGTTTTGCTGCCTCATTAGATTGCAGCTGAATGCCTGTCTGTATATTCTCATGCAAGACACAAATCCACAGATGGTGTCTTTAAATATACCTTCGTTGAGCTTGCGTGATCTTGGACACAGTATATTTATAGTTTGGGGTGTTGGGCTGGGTATCCACACTGGGAGTGCCAAGTCCCTTGAAAAAAAATAAAAAAAACTCTTTTTTAAACTTGCTGCTGAATGTGAGTATATAGTGAGTCAAGCGATCAACAGCAACTGTAAAAATTCATCAGTTCATGTTCTAGTCTATAAAGTAGATCTGCTGTTATCCAACCCTCTCCATCACCGTTTTTACCATTTGTTTCTCTCCGTCCATTTCATGTCTCCGCTTACTAGTGTGTGCATATTCACACATTGTCTGTATTGTCCTATGTGTGTCTGTCTGCTTCTGCAAACTTTCCCACTTTCTTACCCTGTGTTGCATTTCACGCAGCCCTTTTTTCACTTTCCCATCTATAAAGCAAAAAAATTGGACCTAATCCCCAAAAAATATTGTTCTGCCTCCCCAGTCCTCCATACTCCCACGTTGTTCTTATGTGTTACCCTCTATTTGCTGCCTTTCACTTTTTCCTACCTTTCTATATACCCCCTTCTTCATATTTTAAGCATCTGACAGATGACCAGATATTTGGACTCAACAATGAACACTATGAAAACCTGTGGCTCTATATCTTTCTGTGGCACTTCCTGCCATTCTGTCAATGAAGATGTTAGCATGCATATTCTAATTAATACATGTACTGCTTTATTTTTGAGATTTGTCGGTCTGTAGGTTCACATTTTCCATTCTCATGAGATTGTGCAACATGGCACTGGCACATGACCTCTCTGTGGATTGCTTTTTCTGTTCTGGGTATGAGTTTCACTGCATAGATATATCTACTTATGTAGTTGTTGCACTTGCTCATTTATGTGCACTGAAAGACAGAAAGCTACACATAAGTGCTGCCTGTCAATCTGTATATTTAATGATTCCCTGTGTCACAGGGTTGCTTACCTGCATAGTATAAACGGGTCATCGTCTCAAAACAGATAATTTCTTTATCTCAGATGGAGCAACATTAATTTGATCTGTTCTAAGCTAATGAGGATTTTCAGTGCATGTGACATTAACAATGCAAAGAAATGGGAAAATGAGAGATTTCCACATAGGATATTTCAAAGGAAATTACTGTTTGTAAATAGGTAGAAAAAATGTAAGGTATTTTAAAAAGCACTGATCACTTTAATAATGTATTCTGATACTAAATAGAAGTAAATAGTACTTAAAAGAGAATAGACTAGGTTGTATATTAAGGTACTGGAGCTGTGATTCATGAAAAAGCTGTACCTGTACATAAAGCACTGTTAAATTCCTCAACAGGTATGAAATTAACAAGCATGTTTTTTCAACCACGGCAACCCCAACATAGCTGGAAGAATGTATAATGTACACATTACATCCCTCCCATTAAGTTTATTTTGCAGTAAATAGAAATACACATTTATACATTATATACTGTAGAACTAGGGAGGTCAGTGAATTACATACATAATTTTACAATCATATAGACAATTATAGCTCAATTTTTGTGGTCATAACATGATATAGTAATTTCATTTAGCTGACTTTTTGATAATTCTGCTATATTTAGATAGATTACTGTTCCTACAAAATGAGGGAGTAGTTGTTGTTGGTTCTGCAGATACATCCAGTAAATGGACATAAGTAGTACACTGGGATCAGGGGCTGGCATAATGGTTAAGGTGTTTACCTCTCAGACCCATGGTACTGGGCCTGAGTCTCACCTTTGAATAGAAGATGGTTAGGCTTAAAATGATCTGCAAGAGCAGCCAGCCTAGTACTTAACTATAAACCTATGAACTGGCCATTAATTCAAATGTCAAACTGAGTGCCAGTTGGAACACAGGCTGGGATTCATAAATGATATCAGCAATTGTGTAGTACTGATACATCGTATACACCATATGTCACAGCCCTAGGTAATTCACAAACAATTCCAGTCTCCCTTGAATATCTGCATAAGCTACTTCATACCTGGAAGAGTCCAGGTAGAATGTATGTTTGGAAATGACTACTCAAACATAAATCCTTGACTCTAAAATCTGTGACTCTCAGTGTGCATCACAGAAGAAGTAATTACATTTAAGTAGGTATAACTGCTTAGGTTTGGCAGCTAAAACACTACCTGCAATCTTGATTTGACAGTATATATAATAATATACCTCAGCAGCAGTTTTATATCTCATAGTGCCAGGTAGACGGTAAAATAATAGGACCTGCTGGAGAGACAGGCATGTATCCCAGAGACTGCCCATCTCTGGAACAGGCTCCCCATCTATGTTCATAGGTTCATAGGTTTATACTAGGCTATCTGCCCTAAGGCATTTATAAGCCTAGCCCAAATTTTTGTGGCTTACGCCACCCCTTATATGAAAAAATACTGTGCCCATTAGTTTGTTGTGCCTCTGTCCAGCAGTGACACAGAGATGATTCCCGGGGTAAACCTACGATCTCCCATCCACAGGTCTAGATTTCTCTTGAACAGAGTCAGCGAGGTGCTCTGCCTCACATGGACCGGGATTTTATTCCACAGCATAGGGAGTCTCTGAGTGATAAATCTATCCCTCCAGCACGTCCTATTTATATCCGTGCTAAGGTTTAAGTCGCTTGCTCTAGTGGTTTTGGTGGATTTGGATTTTTGAGGTGGAGCATGTCCATTAATTCCGGGTTGGACATGGCCTTGTATGTCAGGCACATGTCACCTCTGAGCAGATGGTATGCGACTGAATAGAGCTGGAGTTTCTTCAATCTAGCAGCATATGACAGATTTTGGAGTCCCTTTATCCTTTTGGTGAGGAACTTTTGGGGTCTCTCCAATTGCTGCAGATGTCGGGTGAGATACATCCCGAATGGGGCATTGTACTCGATCATTGGTCTGATAAGTGAAGAGTACAGGGGAACAATGACCTCACTAGATCTGGATGTGAATCCCTTCATGATCAGGTGGGCAATGTAGAAGGTCTTTCTAACCACTTTAGCAATGTGAGTGTCAAAAGAAAGGCCACTGTCAACCTGGGTCCCCAGGTCCCTGATAACCTCTTCTGTGCTTAGTGGATTGCCACCTATATGGTAGCTTGGGGTTACCTTGTTTTTCCCGAAGGGTATGACTATACATTTTTTGGCGTTTAACTTCAATGTGAAGCAGAGTTCCACCCTAACCCAATTCAAGGGCAAACTTGGACAATTGGATGGCACCAGGAAATTCATCCCTGGTTTGGCATCTATGTCTCTAATGGACAGAGGCAAGCTGTAAGTGGTTCATCTCCCAGTCAGTGCATGTCAATGTTTCATCTCCCAAGCCCTTGCTTACACTTATCAATAATACCAGAACTTGTCAGAGATTTGGGATGTATGGCTAGGCATAAAAAGGCCCTTGCGGTCGTTAGTCTAGTATACACCTATGAACCTCTAAGGGAATGCACAAGCACATCCCATAACTAGCACTGTGCTCATCACTTGGTCAGATTTCATATTACTGAAACTCCACATGAACCCATTTGACTGAAAACTCATTTGACCAAATCACAAATGATAGAAAACATTGTAAATAACAAAATACAACATAAAAATAATGTTTTTTTGCAGGAGGACAAGCCCACTGAAACTCCCAAGTAAGAGGCTTTGCTCTCCACATCTCTTTAATTTTATATATATATATATATATATATATATATATATATATATATATATATATATATATATATATATATATATATATATTAACTCAATGGTCACAGGACCGCAGACAAAAGAAAATATACCACACAAACAGGGAATCAGTGTTGGTGCACAAACCCCAAAAAATACTACATATTTGGGGGAGGGGGTGACATGACAGCAGCAGTGCCATTTCACACATAAACATCCAGACCAACTTCCTTAGCAGCTCATACTATCAGGAATGACATCGCCACATACTGCCTATACACTTCCATACTTTGTTTATCAATTGTGATTCAGTCAAATGAGTGTTTAGTCAAATGGGTTTAATCATTTAATCATTTGAGTTTCTGTCAAATGAGATTCAATCAAATGATAGGAATCCTAGTGGTGCAACTAAACCCTGTCACCCCACCCCCACCCCACCCCACCCCCATGACTGTTACAACACTGGGAACATCACCACCAAAAGATCCCTTAACCAGTTCTGTGGGCAGGGACAGCAAGGAAGACATTCTTATGAATTGCTCCTAGCCATGTCTGCACTGATCTTGGCTAGCTAGACAGACGTGCCTCTCTCAGTAAATGGGGCTCATGGTAATATACTGTGACTGCATGAAACAAAAAGGAGAAAGCAATGAAGGTTGTCCTGTAAGGTGAAGCGGTATCCTACTGATTTCATTCCTGGCAATCCGTATGCCAGTGTTGGAAGAGCTTGATACACTATCCTTATAAGCTGAGACCCCCATCAGCATGTCACTACTTTGTGTACCAAGTTATAAAACATGCAGACATTTTAGGGCAGCATGAGTGGTGATTGCAGGTCACCCCTATTTTCAGTATTAAATACTTATAAGGATTTAGAACTTTAACATAAGGATTTTTGCATGTTTTATGTTTTTAAAATTACTGTGTTCTAATGGACAATGTTTATATAACTGCTCAGAGATAATCGTACACATTATCCTCACAGGCTGCATTTTCAATAGGGTATTTTTCATATAGGTGAGTTGTTGTCCTGATAAAGTCTGGTGAGAAGTTTCAGATGAAAATACTTTAATCTGTTTTAAATAAACGCTTTAAGCATTTTTTGCTGTAGTATTGTTTTTAGACTTGTAAGTGAACTATATAGTATTGAAATAAGAGATATCAAGGCCAAATCCATCTGTGACCACATACCAACATTTATTATATGAAGCCATGCAAAAATCCAGATGCTGTAGACTTTGCAACTCCACAGCTATGAGAATCAGTGGCATTTGTTTCAGTAAAGTTCTGCACTGTATAAATTGAAATATTCAGTAGCTCTCTCCATTTGATGATGCTGTAAATTATTTCAATACAGTGTGTTTTTGAATGTCATAAAAACATGGCATCCTTGTAAAAAGTCTATTAGATTTTAATCCCTGTCCTGGATTATGACCAGGTGAATAGCATGAGTCTTTCAAAGATTATTTCTGCTGTATCTGTATGTAGTCAAGAATAAAAGCTGATCTCACCAAATTTCAAGAGGCCCATAACCAAGTGAAAAAATCTAATTATCACCAACAAAAAGGCCTTCTTTCAAGAAACAACATATACACTCTAGCAACCACAAAACATTCTCTTATTATGCAGAAAATGTGTCTTAATCCAGGACAAAATTCCACTCCTTCACCTATTCCTCACTTGAGTGACACTGATATTGTTGTCGGTTTGGAGAATGCTATGAAGTACTACACAAAACAACTCTGGCAGCCAGCTAAAGGACTAACTGTTGCACTTATTCACAGCAAGACTTAATTTCCTCTGTATAGACTCTTCTGTTCTCCACACTCTTCTACTGTCTATACCACCAACTCAACAAATCTTGCTTGACTAGCTTTAACATTTTTGTATATTTTATAAATAATGTATATAGCAGGCAACCGGCTCACTATAGCACTGTCACTCTATATATAATAGTATATTTACTTTCTCTTTTATTGCTGTTGTAAATTGCTTTTTATATACTTTATCATGCTAATTGTTCTCTGCTCACTCCAATTCACTTTATATTTTAGCTTATTTTGTTGATACCTGAGTTTTATCTTGTGCACCTTAGCTATGTCTGAATTGGGTTCAGTAGGATCAGTCGACTCCCTGGTCACCAATCAATAAATAAATTAAGAACTAACTAAATAAATTGCAATATGCAACTTCAAAAGCAAAGGACGGTTAGCATTTATTTGATCTGGAAGTGTTAACCTGTATTTACAGAAGAAAGTACTAGTCAAACTTTTCCAACAGAAAGGTAAACAAGTTTTTGAAGAACAGGGATGACTTATTTTACCAAAGTTATAAGCCTCTTTTTGGCATTTAGAATCACTTCGTACATCAAGATGACATAAATTAAATGCAATAATGTTGTAAGTGACAGAGCAGGAATATTAAGATTTCTTGTGTAAGTCTGTGTATAGACATGGAAAAAGCTTTTTTGATAAAAAGGTAAAAAAATCTATGTCCCAGATTTGTGTCAAAATAACTGGTATGTAGACTTC
The DNA here is from genome assembly GCF_019279795.1 of Protopterus annectens. Classification (NCBI taxonomy): domain Eukaryota; kingdom Metazoa; phylum Chordata; order Ceratodontiformes; family Protopteridae; genus Protopterus; species Protopterus annectens. Next base: position 400,750,842 of record NC_056730.1, on the reverse strand, counting down.
TTCTGATGGTTCCCCACTAGTCAAAGGATGATATGAAATGAGTGGAACAGCCTGTTAAGTACAGACTACCCTATTACCACTAACCTAGTAATTACAAATAATCAGCTGTAATTGCCTGACTAAAGATACATTATCAGTTATAACTGCTAACATATCATGATATCATCAGTGCAATGGAGGATGAATAAAGGCAGATTAAATTTCAAAGCAGTGGCCTGGGTTCCAAGATGTTTCTTGAATTTCTCATCATAAAACAGACTTCCCATTGTCAGCAAACTGCAGCCAGATAAAATAAGTTAGGCTACAGTGACTAGACACAATACATATGTTTGTTTATTGTTATGACAAGGCAAGAACATGCTGAACTCTGAACTATTATTTATGCACTTCTATAAGAGATAGGGTAGAAACACAGGTAAAAACTCAAAAAAGTGCATTTGTCCTTGCCAAAAAGATCACTTTTCTGCTTGTACTGTCATTTAGTGTTGCCAGACTTAAAAATCTTATCACGAACATAACTCTCAATTTTTGGGAATTAAAAAAATCCTAACACTGGCTTTCAAATTTGTAGCAGGGGATCAGAATGAGGA
>NC_056730.1:400730252-400745252 GCF_019279795.1 Protopterus annectens | reverse complement strand
GGTTGTTCTTGAATAAGGTCAGTGAGGAGCTCTGCTTCATGTGAATTAGAAGTTTATTTGAGAGTGGCGGCAATCTCTGGGAGGTACATTTGTCACTTCAACATGTTGTGTTCATGTCACAGGCTAGGTTAAAATCCCTAGAGTGAGTAAGTCCTGTGCCATTTAACTTGTGGATGTGCAGCATATTTATCAGGGCAGGGTCAGTGACTACTCTGTAGGCCAGGAACAAGTTGCCTCTCAGAAGACTATATGATACAGAGTACAATTACAGAGCTTTCAGTCTATTCACATTAAGTCATGGTTTGGAGTCTCTGTATTTTCTTGGTGAGAAACCTCTGTGATCTCTCCAGCTGATGCAGGTGTCTGGTGAGGTACATGCAGAAGGGTGCATTGTACTCTATTAATGGTCTGATGAGGGTCGAGTACAGTGGAGTTATAACATCCTTAGACCTTAGACCTGGATGTGATGCCCTTACTTATGAGATGCACAATGTAGAAGGCTTTCCTTACCACAGTGGAAACTTGGTGGTTGAAGTTCAGGCTATGTTTTAAGAGAATGTCAAGTGGGTCTGCTAGGTCCTGATTCAGCTTGCTTAATAAATAACCTGGGATGTTATTTTGTCTCATCGAGGCCATGTTTTTGGCCTTGGAGAGCGCAGATATGAACTGCTCTCTAGAGATACTAGGCACAGGACTGGTGTCAGGTATGCTTTGAGGTATGGCTGGTGGGGACAGAGGGGTGACGTTTGAGCCAAATATGTCAGCTACCAGGTTGACAGTTTCCTCTGGTATAGCATGAGTGGTACTATCTACTACCAGTTCGGCACATAGCTGGGCATTCCCTTTTAGATTTTGGATGTAGTTAAAGAATGCCTTATAATTATCCCTAGCTAGAGATGCTATTTTACCTTAGTAATTAGCTTTAGATGACAATACAAGATTTCTGATTTGCTTGTTCAAGCTGTGGAGGGAATTCTCCCTCTGCTGAGTCAGTTTCCTCTTGTTCTTAGATATCAGTTTCTTACTTTATTATATAATCTGTTTGTACTTGAGGTCCACCAGGGTAGCTTGTTTTTTGAGAGGACCTGGTTTTAATCCAGTCAGGCTCAGCTGAGTCTATTTAGTTGCTTAAGTGTTTTATACAGGGCATTTGTGCACACCTCAGCATAGGAGTAATTGTTATCTGTGGTTGCAGGGGTATAAAATGTTTTATACCATCGCTTAGCAGGATGTAGTTTGGTTTGGAAAAATGTTTTAGTTTTTTGCTCCTGTGGTTCAGTAGTTACTTCGAACGAGACTCATTTATGGTCCAACCCTACCAGGGAGGGCATCACACAGAGGGGAGTGCAGTGACCCCTCCCCCCATTTTGGTGAGTACTATGTCTAGGACATTTGAGCCCCTTGTGGGGGTGCAGACTATCTGTTCCAGAGCATTTGTATTGACAAAGTCCAGGAACCTATGGGCAAGCATGTTCATGCTCATGTATGTCACCCAGTCAATGGAAGGATAATTGAAATCTCCCATGACTAAGGTGTTGGGCTGTATAGTGAGTGACTCCAGTAAGTCCAGGTAGGTGATGTTCTTTTGTTGGTACATGGTGGGGGTCCTATAGCTAGCAATGATGTGGTAGGGTATTTTGCCTATGGTTAATTGGACATGGAGTAGCTTGAGAGAGTCATACAGTTTGACCAGTCTCATGATGTACTTGGCTTTAATGAAGATGGATACACCTCTACCTTTGGTTCTTTCATGCTCATTTTGAAGTCTGAATATGTGGAAGGCATTGTAGCCTTGCACAGCCAGGGTGTTGTCCGCGACCTTGAACCATGTCTCAGTGACTGCACAGATGTCAGCATCTTCCAAGGTGAGGAGTGCTTCCAGAGAGTGCAGTTTCATGTTTAGACTCCTAGCATTAAGCAGCAAAACCTTGAATTTGACTCGAGTGGATTTTGTTATGTCGGAAACTTTGTTGTTTTGACATTGCCTAAAACAAGGCACTATGAGGGAGGCAAGTGCCTTTGCCAGTATCTGAAAGCCTAGAGGAGAAAGGTAAAGACCATTTCTGGCAAAACAGCATGGCGTGTCGACCATGTCTTCCCCGGCTCACAGATACTGGATCCCCCTGGACTGACACCACAAGGTAAGCCAGGTGTTGAAGTCAGTCATTTTTGTTTACTTGTTTCTCGTGTACTGTGACATCATCCTGGGTGTAGGTAGAATGTTTCTTAGGGCTAGAGTCATACCTGCCTGGGGCACATAATCTGAGACTTCAGTCATATCTCTCTTATATAGTCCAGAGAGGTATGTTTCAAATCATTCTCCCCAACGCGGACTATGACATAGTCATAACGGTACTTGTTGAGTGACTTGAGTGCATGTGTGATTTGACAGATCCTGGCATGTGACAGGCAGTTGACAGTGACCTTCTCCTTTTCCAGCCTGGTGAAAGGGACACCTGTGTGTCTCACTATGGAGCTGCCTATGACCAAGACATTAGGTTTTGAGGTGTTTTGCCTTAGGAGCTTACTTGTTGAGACACTGGTGTGTGTTTTATTATGTGTAGTGGTTTGTATTTGTAAAGAGGTCTCTTATCTTTTGGTGAGCTTCTAGTGAGTACCTCCACATATGTGGGTTTATGTGTCATGACTTCATTTTGTGTGAGAGGTGAAATGTGTGTGCTGACAACCTGTTTAATGTCTGGTTTGTTGTTATATGAGAGAATCGATTCGAATTTCATAGTGTAATTACATCTCTCACCTTGGGTATTTGTTTGTTTTAGAAGTAAGTGGTTGTCAGTATGCATGAGGCAATTGCTACATTGCTTCAGTGTGCCCATGTCAATTAGGCTGGCTGGTGAAATGATGGGAAACTGCACGTCCATTATATCAGGTTTTTACCGTATGTACTATTAGGGAAGGAATTGGGCTAGTCTGACAAGTTTTTGTACTATGACTAAGAAAGGTTTTTGTTCTATTAAAGGCTATGGATGATGTGTGTCAATACTGCTCATTACACCAGTAGTGCAGTAGGGAAGCTTGTGAGGGTTCCACTGACAGATGTCAAAGGAAAAATTGAGTTTCAAGGTGTTTGTGTCGATATAGGGCACCCCTAACCCCTGTTGCATGATGTGCGCTGCAACACACAAGTGTGAGGCTTAAATATAGGCAAAATTCAGACACTTTTAAGCTAATATACCAATAGGAAAGCACACAATGAACTTTCCTCCAGCAATCCCCAGCTCAGACAAGGCTGTATCCATACTCTTCTGCCAGAATGGTGCAGGCGAACCCTACTTAATGTAAGATGGCTTGTTTAGTGGTCAAGTGTATCAATGACAGGCTAGATTCAGCAGATCTGAATCTAGTCTATGTTATCTAGGTATCAGAACAGTGCAAATCAAGTGCAAAGAAGAGCTAAAATGCAAAAATATACTTAGAGCCCTTTTGTGTGTTCCCGGCTCAGATAAACCAGATAAACACCTACTACCACCAGATGAATAATCCCAGTCCTCCCAATGCAAAAGCACAGTAAAGGGGTGTCCAGAGTGAAATGCTACCACAAACAAACTTAAATAGTACAAAATGTTACCATAAACAAACTAAAGATATAGATACAGCATTGTATTTTAAACAGCTTATAGAAGTGTTATTATTCAATAAAAGTACTTTACTTTGAATAAATGAGCCAAGAGCCATTCAATTGTATAGAATCTCAAAGGCACTAAAAAACAAGATAATCCCTTCAGGCAATAAAACTACATTCACAAATCTCAAGTGTTTCTGCAACCTCGACAGACCAGGCTACTTCCCAGTGTACTAGATGGAAAATCCACTGAACTCTTTTGTGTAAAAACAATATTTTGCTTGAGTGTAAAAATACACTACTTTATCTAACAGCTAGCTAGATCAAGTAAAACAGACAATGAGAGGCAAAATCCACTTTTTCAACATAAGCATAAGGAAAGGCAAATAAATAATTCAGGATGTCAATAGCAGTGTAGAAAAAAAGGCAAATAAATAATTCAGGATATCAACAGCAGTGTAGAAAGGGAGGAGATTATTAGGCTTAATTTACAGAAGAGGTGGGCATTTTAAAGTCACCAGCTTTAAAAAGCAAATCAACCAACAGGAAGGTGGGTGGAAATCACCAGCAGTGCTTTAGTTTATGCAGGATTCAAATCTTTTCAGACAAAGACAGAGGCCCAGAATTTAAGAATATTTGAATATCATTCAAGAGACAGTGTAACCAATGAAAAAAACATGTGAAATGTGTGGCCTAGATAATTTGTGTCCACCTGTCACGTAGAAAAAATCCCACCAGGCCAAGCAGATGTCTTAAAACAGAAAACAATATGGGGTAGTTATCAGAAAACATCTCTAAAAGGTCATAGACAAAAAAAATTGTTAGTTAGTCAATTAGCTGAGAAGGAATGTAACTTAGACCACAAGTACTCCTTTTCATACACAACCTCTGCACAATAAATGCAAGATAAGAGATTAACAGTTTTGCCATATATAATAAGACATCAACCCTGCAAAATGACTGCACATTACAGGAATACAAATAATAAGAGCATTTCACACTAAAATCACTCTCATCAGGTAGTAGAAAGGTAACTTCCAAAGGAACAAAATACATCATAGATGTTTAGAATGAACTGACACTGTGCAAGCAAAATGTAGTAAAGGTAATAGGTGTAATTCTCTGAAGCTCAGATAGCTACGGAAGGAGGCATTTGCATAAATAAATAAATGAATAAATGAGTAAGTTACACTGATTATCAGCTTGTACAAGAGATAGTTGCATAATTTGTTACAAAAAAAAGTTTATACAATTGCGGCTACATTCAAGTGAGGTAAAACTGAAGGACCAATGACAATATAATAGAACAATGCCACTTTGTGAGTGTATTACATTTAAATGATGACATCAAAGTAGAAACAAAGACATTTTTCAGATGTTCTGATTACACTGGTGAAACTTGCTAATGGTGCTTTGTAGTATGCCATGTAGCTTAGGGCAAGAACTGGCATTGCCACCTTTCACTGTGATGAAAACTGGACCAAAGCCACACCCCCTGCACCACCCATGACCTTGCCCAGTTATGGCCCTTTCCACCCAGTTTCACTCCTATTTTATGACGTAGCTGTATAAGTCATTATGGTAGAATGTCTCGTTTACTCTGTTTTTTTCTTTTTTTATCTTATCTCAGACTCATCCACTTGTGTTCAACTATTTTTTTTTCTTTCTTTATCTAGTCTCAGACTCATCTGCATTGCTTTACCGATGCTGTTGGTCAAAAAATTAGACTGAAGTTGTTTTTTTAAAAACTCCAACATTCTGTTTGTGCTGCTAAACAGAATACTGGAGTTTGTACTGTGTTTTCCAGACTACCAGAGAATCATTCTGATTTCTGGATAGTCCAGAAAAATACCGAATAAGTGGCATCCTTAGCAAGAACTCTGTCTGACAGATAGCGCACAGCATGGCAGTTAGTGCAGAGGATTAAGGCTATGAATTGTTAATGACCTCCATCCAGAAGTTCAGAGTTTGAGTCCTTCTGCGTCCATTTACTTTCTGTGTGACTCTGAGCACGTCATTTGCCTAGTCCTCCCAAGCTGAGTCTGAGAAAAGGTCCACGAGAATCAGTGTTCTATCCTGTTTAACAAATGCAAATAAATAAACATGTTGAGAATGCTTTACTGACATAGTGTAGAGAGTCTGATGGGCCATTTAGTGAAAGTAGAAATGACAAGGATGAAGGAAGTGATCTTGGTAGGGTCAGAAATATTAGGCTAAAGGCTAACTGAGAAGTTTGCATTTTACTGTTCCACACAGAAAGGCAGCCATGTTGCCTTGAAATATCAGACATAATATTGTAAATTTGTCAGGGAAGACTGCAGTAAGAATCTTCATTTTTTTATTTAGGGACGTTTGCAGTCTGAAAGTGTTAAGAAAGTTTGCGGTGATTATGAGCAATGCATGATATTGCAGTATCCATTTAACAAGAGGCATCGCTGCTTTATTAGTAAGAACATTGGAGAGTTTGTAGGCGTTACAGAACAGTGAAGATAGACAGGTCCACTCTTAAGTGTATGTAGTTATTATGATGGACTGAATCAATAACTTTACTTGGTGTTGATACAGAGGACAATTTTTTGACGTTTTATCTTGGTCTTACCAAACCTAATTTATTTATTTAATATTTGTTTACCAGGAAAGTCTGACTGGGTCAGAAAGAACCCATTTTCAGTGTAGGCCTGGGGAGAAAAGCTCAACATACAGACATGTCTGTACAGACATGATTATAAACAGATAAATACACATTTTATAATGCAAGGTAATACAATTTTTCAAGAAATGCAACACAATATTACTGGAGAAGAGAAGATCCAGTTACAGAAAGACATGTACAATCTTTATAAAAGAGAGTAATGCCATGTTACAAGTGATATGAGCTATAGATACATTGTGTCAAGGAGATCAGTGGATATTTAGAGAAACCCAACATTACTGAAAATAGAAGTAATGGGTTTGTAGAACGGAGGGATAAGAGGAGAGATTGAGAGAGCGAGTGAAGGGAGAGATAGGCCTGGTCTGGGGAGGAGATTAGCCTGGATCAGTACATGTACACAGCCAAGCGTTGTGTAAGCATTGTTTTAGTACAGTTTTGAATGCAGGTAGATTGGTAGTAGCTCTTACAGTTAGTGGGAGTGAGTTCCATACTTTTGGAACATAGTGAGAGTATAGGTTTTGTCCAAATGTCTTTGAAGGTTTGGATATAGAAAGAAGCTCTTTCTCAGCAGACAGTGTTCTTCTTGGGTTGTATGATTTGATGATGTTATTTAGAGCTGGACAGGTCAGGGATTTGTAGACCATGTTGTGGAGTGTTTGTAGTTGGACATATAGTAGGTAGTTGAGGAATTCTAGCCAATTTAGGTTTTTTTTTTTTTTGTGATATACAGTGGTGTGTTCTGGTTTCTGAGCTGGTTGCAAACTTGGCCACTTTATTACAGTACTGTTCCATTTTGAATCTAGTGGAGCTCTTTAAGTTGGTAAGTATAGATGCACCGGAGAGCAGAGAGGGTAGAAGGAATGTTTTGATGAGGGTAATATTGGTAAAGGAGTTCAGTGAGTGTTTGTTTCTATAGAGTGTGCCAAGTTTCTGGTGCGTTTTCTTTATGTTTTGTTGAACATGGAGATCGAAATGTAGTTGGTCATCTATGATCACACCTAGCAGCTTGGTGTGGTAGACTGTTTCAATAGTGGTATTATCAGCAGAGAAAATGTTGAAATAGTTTAGATCAGTCAGGGGCGGCTCGTGGCATAGGGCTGCCGGACTGCAGCCCCCTCAAAAATAAAAAAAGAAAGAAAGAAAAATGAAAAATAAAAAAAATTATTTTTTCAAAATTCGCGGACTTCGCGCATAGACCGAGTCCCGACTACTGTCGGTCTATGCGCATGCTCAAGGCAGTCCGGCCGTCCCCATAGGGGGACACAAGGAGACATCTGTGCACTTTTACAGTGCACAGACCCGCCAGGATTATGGGTCGCGTCCGGACTGCAAGGACTCAGGACAGAGCATTAGGGATCTCATCGGCGTCGGGATGGAGCATTGGGATCTCGCGGGTCTTCAGTATTGCGCGGGAAGGATGTACATTAGCTGGATGTATTCAGGTAAGGTGCCTTTTAATTTACAATGTTTATTTGTATGGAGTTTGTGCTTTTTAATTTACAATGTTTATTTGTGTGTGTATGGTGCTTGTGCTTTACTGGAGTTTGTGTATGGTGCTTGTGCTTTACTGGAGAGAGAGAGAGAGAGAGTGTGTGTGTGTGTGTGTAAATGCCCCAGGTGCTTATGGTGGTGTGGTAGGGAATGCCTCAGGCTTGAACCCTGTACCCTGTATGCAGGTGTTAAAGACTTGAGTTCCCTACCCACCACCATTTGTAAAAAAAATTCAGATTTTTGCCTCATATTCGATCTGATCTGTTCCTCATAATATCTGTGGTTCGTAAATGTTGCAATGCTTAATATTTGATGGTGTAGTAGTAGCATTGTTGCCTCACAGCTGCAGGTTCTTGGGTTTGATTCTTGGCTGGGGTTCCTTCTTTGTGGGGTCTGTATCTTCTCCCTGTGTTTGTGTGGGTTTGCTTTTGTGTCCTCCCATGTTACAAAGACATGTCTGCATTATTTCTTCCTGGGCCTCTGCTGAAAATTGTTTATTTGTTCCAAGTCAGACTGTCCTGATTAAAAAATGTTAAATAAAATTGACAGGCATTTGAATTTCAGACTTAAGGGTTTCTGAATGTTTAATTCCTTGCATATTTGATGGTGCAGTGGTAGTATTGTTGCCTCACAGCTATAGGTTTTCTGGTTTGATTCTTGGTTGGGGTGGCTTCTGTGTGGAGTCTGCATCTCCTCCATGTGTTTGTGTGGATTTGCTCTGGTGCCCTGCCATTTTACAAAGACGTGTCTGCAGTTTTAATCCCTGCTGAAAATTGGTTTTGTTCTGTCCGCAGTAAAATTGACAGGCATTTGAATTTCAGACTTCAGGTTTCTGAATGTTTAATTCCGTGCATAATTGATGGTGCGGTGGTAGTATTGTTGCCTCACAGCTATAGGTTTTCTGGTTTGATTCTTGGTTGGGGTGGCTTCTGTTTGGAGTCTGCATCTCCTGCCTGTGTTTGTGTGGATTTGCTCTGGTGCCCTGCCATTTTACAAAGATGTGTCTGCAGTTTTAATCCCTCGTCTCTGCTGAAAATTGTTTTGTTCTGTCCGCAGTAAAATTGACAGGCATTTGAATTTCAGACTTCAGGTTTCTGAATGTTTAATTCCTTGTATAATTGATGGTGCAGTGATAGTATTGTTACCTCACAACTATAGGTTTTCTGGTTTGATTCTTGGTTGGGGTGGCTTCTGTCTGCATCTCCTCCCTGTATTTGTGTGGATTTGCTCTGGTGCCCTGCCATTTTACAAAGACGTGTCTGCAGTATTAATCCCTGCGTCTCTGCTGAAAATTGTTTTTGTTCTGTCCGCAGTAAAATTGACAGGCATTTGAATTTCAGACTTCAGGTTTCTGAATGTTTAATTCCTTGCAGATTTGATGGTGCAGTGGTAGTATTGTTGCCTCACAGCTGTAGGTTTTCTGGTTTGATTCTTGGTTGGGGTGGTTTCTGTGTGGAGTCTGCATCTCCTCCCTGTGTTTGTGTGGATTTCCTCTGGTGCCCTGCCATTTTACAAAGATGTGTCTGCAGTATTAATTCCTGCGTCTCTGCTGAAAATTGTTTTTGTTCTGTCCGCAGTAAAATTGACCGGCATTTGAATTTCAGACTTCAGGTTTCTGAATGCTTAATTCCTTACAGATTTGATGGTGCAGTGGTAGTATTGTTACCTCACAGCTATAGGTTTTCTGGTTTGATTCTTGGTTGGGGTGGCTTCTGTGTGGAGTCTGCATCTCCTCTCTGTGTTTGTGTGGATTTGCTCTGATGCCCTGCCATTTTACAAAGACGTGTCTGCAGTATTAATCCCTGCGTCTCTGCTGAAAATTGTTTTTGTTCTGTCCGCAGTAAAATTGACCGGCATTTGAATTTCAAACTTCATGTTCTTCAGAATACATAGTAGCACAACCTTTTTTTCTAGCAATTTTCTAAGTTTATAAGATGAATATTTTAAATTTGTCCCTATTTTTGGGACTGTATTCCCCCATTATTGGCTTCGTCCAGGTTTTTGTGCTAAGGTTGACAGCTATGGCAAGAACTGAATTCACTGAATATGGACTGTAGAATTGTGCATATTTACTGATAAAGGTGCACTGTAGAATTGTGCATATTTACTGATAATGGTGGACTGTAGAATTGTGCATATTTACTGATAATGGTGGATTGTGGAATTGTGCATATTTACTAATAATGGTGGACTGTAGAATTGTGTATATTTACTAATAATGGTGGACTGTGGAAGTCTGAGTAGACTTTTTTATGATAAATGTTCTCAACTGGGCAGTTTTGCCATTATGGGTGCATATGTTTTGTTTCATTGCTTACTGGAAAAATGTTCAAAACAAATTTAAAATACCCTCTAACAAGTGTACTGTATTGTACAAGGAATATAATTTTTAGTACAATGAGGAAGGTGTATCAAAGAGCACATGTATGTTTCATATGCAAGGGGCCTATGATTCAAAACAGCCCAAAATTAATCTTTATCTGCCACTGGCAAAATGTATTTTCTTTGAATGTGGGTTTCAATGCTGTTTCAATGAATGTGAGTTTCAAGGGCAGAGAAGTTTTAATGCTAAGTTTTCATTGTGAGACTGCATTGCTTTGTTTAACAGATGACTTAATGTTTGTGCTGTAAAATACAAAATAAAACTTTCAAATGAAATCCAATCATTGAAGTAAAGCAGTATGCACATTAGTGTTTATGGTAAATGGAGTGAAATAGCCAAGTAATGGTTAATTGGAATGGCTGCAGAGGCTCCAGTTCAACCATTATTTTGTCGGGGGGGGAAGGGCAGCAAACTCAGACAGGCCCAGCTGAACTATACCTCCCAACTGTCCAGATTTTCAAAGAATGAATAGATTTTTGCTTCTTATTTTTGGTTTGTTGTTCATAAAATTTGTAGTTTTAATTCCTAAATGATTTGCCAGAAGTCACTAAATAATAAGTTTCAGACTTCATAACCTTCATAAAAAGGAATGTTAAAGTAAGAGCCGTTCTATCAACTGTCTCAATTTATACAAGAGCAATTTTTAGTACTGTTTATATGTGCCCCCAATATATTTGGCCTTGTTCAGATTTACTGCATTAACAGGTTGAGAGGTACATGCAAATAAATTGCTTTATAGAATTAGGCATAGCCAACCTCTCAACTGTCCCCAATTTTTGGCTCAAAATGTTGCTCTTCCCCCTAATAATCCCTCCCCAAAATAGCAATTTTGGAAGAAAACATGGAGGGTTTACAATTAAGAAATAACTGTAATAATCAAAGTTATAGATTACTTGAAATGCATGTAGATTCTTTTATTTTGTCAGCTGCTCAAGGTAGCAGTACTAATATTAAAGTGTCCCTTCTTTGACAGGTAGAAGCTGTATTGTGTGTCTATTTTATATTTTTGCATCACATTTTTGGTCCATTTTTCATAAAATTGTGTTATTAGGCAAATTAGTGACAAATCACTAAAGACTGAAGTTAGAAAATGACAGACATTTGAGTTTCAGATTTTATACCCTTCAGAAAATTCATACTAATGCAAGACCTATTCTATTATCTTTCTAAGTTTATTAGAGCAATATTTAAAATTGTCCTTATTGTTGTGCCTTTGTCCCACTTCTGTGTATGGCTTTGTCCAGATTTCTTGCTCTTGAAGTTGAGAGGTATGACAAATGTGTCAGGGCCATCACAGTCAGCCAGAGAGATTTCAAATTGTGACATGCTTGTTGCACCCCACTCCCCCATGTAGTGACTCTGGATGTGTCCAAGCAAGGCAAGGAGTAGTTGTATCTACCTTGGATGGGGAGGACACACTGCATAAGTACTACAGTGGCTTTTCATCTGTCCTTGATTTTGCAGAATTGACTGGTTTCTGTCATATTTTTGTACTGTTGATTTATGCTTATTACTCAAAGTGCCTGTTGCTCTGTGTTTAAGTAGCAATGCTTTAATGACCATAAGGTAAGCTTGTCTGACATCGTAAGATGCAAGTAAGCTTTAATAAGCATACTGTTAAAGAATTACCAACATTGAAAGCCTTTCTGTTGTTGCCATGCAGAGAATACTTGACTAGATAATGTATAAGCCTTGGGTATTAAAGGACAGGATTCCATTATTTTAAAAAGCTCATTACACTTGTTGGAGACTTCCAGTCATCTCTACAGGCTTTACCCGTAAACTAAACAGAATGCCAATCATGTGTGGTCCATAACCTGTACAGTAATCCTTTAAGCAATGTATCTTGAGCTTGTTTCTTGTTTGCTTTTCATTTTTTACTTTTATCATGTTTTCCCCATGAAACAAGTTGTCAGGCAGCAGGTCTTTTTTGGATAAGAAACATTTTTACAAGTGGGGGCATCACATAGATTTCTACTTTCAGCATGTTGCTTGGTACTTTAATAAAGCTGAATATATTATAATTAGAACTGCAGTGCAAGGAGAAGTGGTTTGAGTTGAGTGCTTCTGACTGGCATTCCAGTAATGTATTTAAAAAGTAATTTATTTTTTCATGCCTCACAACCTTTTGTTTCCATCTAGATATTAAGTAAGCTGTCATGCAGCCAATGCATTGAAATATTTTTATTCTTCTATACTTATTTTTGTCTTGATTGGACTTTCATAATGATGGTTTGCCACCCAGGGCAGCGTATTTAATTAAAGTTAGTTTTTTTGTGGTTTTGTGCATAGCTCCTCCCCTTTATGGTTGCCCACACCCCTTCCCTTTGACCCCGCCCATTCAGCGTCTCCTGCAGCCCCCCTGTGATTTGAAGTCACCAGCCGCCACTGAGATCAGTAGTGCAGTTTTTGTGGTTGGAAGAGAAGCAGCTTACTTTTTTAGGTTAAGGAATAGCTGGCAGTCAGTGAGCCAGGATTCAACAGCAGAGAAACTTGGCTAAATTGACCAAATTGATCACTGGGGCACATGAGAATAATATGCTGATAAATACAGCAAAAACTAAGCATATGAGATTTGGAAGACATACATTGAAAGGTAACAGAAAATACACCCCTTGGATTCCACATGTGCCCCTGCTGGACAGTGGCTCTGGGTGATGACTTGTCTAAATATGGGCTAAACTCTTGGCTAAGCTTATAAGGGCCTCAGGGCCAAAAGCCTAATAACCTCCTATGATCCTATGATCCTATGTGTATCAGAGAGGAGCTGAGGTAGTGTAGGAAAAGTGCAGATAATTGTGGAATCGTCTGCATATTGTATGAGTGTTCTACTAGTAATGGCAGTACATAGGTTGTTAGAAAATATGTTAAAAAGTAGTTGACCTAAGATGGATCCTTGTGGGACACCCGTGGGGTTTAGAAGAAAGGAGGAGATAGTATTCAACCATTTTACTGCTTGTTTTCGATCGTGTAAGTAAATGTGGAACCATTGTGTTGTGGGAAGAGTTAGTCCTAAATTTGCAAGCCTGTTCAAATGTAGAGAGTGTGACACTGTATCGAATGTCTTTGAAAGGTCAAGAAATAAAGCAGACGCATAGCAGCCTGAGTCTATAGCTCTGTTTACAGTTTTGGTGAAGGCTAGGAGGGCTGTTGATGTGCTGTGTCCTGGAAGAAAACTGTGTTGTGTGATTGTAAGGAGGTTATTTTGCTGAGTTCCTTCTGTAAAGAGCTATTTATAGGTATCAGAGATAGGCAGACTCAGCTGAACTGTTAAGAATAATGAGAGTTTATTTGTGCCTTATCAGGGTAAAGTTATGCTTGAACAGGGGAGCTGTTAAGAACAAGGGTTTCTAAAATAAGTCTACTTTCATGTTGTGGAAAAATAATGGAGAAGGTAATATTAGATATGTTATTGTCAAAACTGCAAAGGTTGGGACTTGAAACCATATATCAGCATGCATATATTGAAAACAGATCTATTACCACCTGTAACATCATATTCTATAACAATACAATAAGAGCTAGGAATGAAAAAATATGCTGTGATGTAATTTATATAGAATTAACTTCAGCATTTGGCAGGGTCATGCATAAAACACTGATCAATAAATTACAACTAAGAATTGATTTATTCTTGATAAGATGGACAGCTGCATGGCTTACAAATAGGACAATCTAAGTATTATACAGCAATTGGATAGGTGAAATTCTTGCTAACAGTCAGGGTGTCTCAAAGCGCTCTGTACTAGGCCCTCACTTGTTTAGATTGTATCTTTCCCACCTATTTTTTCATCTGAGGTGTTTCATCTACAGTCTGTATGCAGATGACCTGAAATTGGGATTAAATGTGTTGTCTGCAAAAGAACTTGACTAAATTGATCGTCGAGGCACAGGAGAATAATATGCTGATAAATGCATCAAAAACTAAGCATATGAGATTTGGAAGACATTAATTGAAAGGTGAACATTTAATATAATATGCAGTGATTGAAACTGTAGATTCATTTAAGGACCTGGGTATGGGTGGATCCAGCTTTGAGTTTTCTAATCATATCAACCAATTGCTTAATGATAGTTATTGAACTATAGGTTGTATAAAAAGATTTATAAAGTCTAGGAAATCAGAAATGATGAAGGTACTGTCTGTGAATTACATTAGACCTAAACTTGAGTATGGAATAATAATTTGGAAATCTTGTAAGAAAACAAACACAAATAATCTGGAAAGAGTACAGTGGAAATATACCAAGAACATCCATGGATGTGAAAATTTAAGTTATTGTGAAAGACTAAAATATCTGAACTTGTATAGTGTCTCTTATAGATTTTTTAGAGGAGATCTTATTCAGGTATATAGGGCATTTAGAGACAACTATGTCTGGGAGTGTTTGGGGTTATCAAAATGTAGTAAAGAATCTTAAGACAATCTATGCAGAAGATTCTATAGGAATGAAAAGTGTATTAATTGGTTCTGTGAGAGATGGAATAGACTACCAAACTACATTGAAGCAAGCACTAATTTAGTTATTTTTAAGAACAGCCTGGACACTTATGATAGGAACAACTGTTCTGGAATATAGGAAGGCTAGAAGGGGATTAATGCCATTGTCTGAAATATTTGTATGTAGTTATGTATGTATCTATATATAGATATATATCCAGATACATATATAGATGTGTGTTTATACAGATTCCATACACTAGATCATGTATGGAATGCACACTGCAGCGAAAGTGCACTTACGCAAAGTTCAGTAGAACGAACGGGCGTTGTACTGATCTTCCGTGCAGTACTCACGGACCTTAATGTTAGGGCACTGGTCATGGGGGCTATCCCCTTACCATGACCCGTGCCCTAACCCTAAGGTCCGTGATGACTGCAGCGCATTG